>NC_141617.1:44227151-44502151 GCF_047967505.1 Dipteris shenzhenensis
AGAGAGAGAGAAGAGAGGAGGGAGACTTAGGGAGAGAGAAAGAGAGAGAGGGAGAGAGGGGGAGAGAGAGAGAGAGAGAGAGAGAGAGAGAGAGAGAGAGAGAGAAGAGAGGAGGGAGACTTAGGGAGAGAGAGATAAAGAGAGAGGGAGAGAGAATGAAACTTCTAGCGGCCGTGGCTGCCAAGAGAGGGAGGTAGAGAGAGAGAGAGAGAGAGAGAGAGAGAGAGAGAGAGAGAGACTTCTCGCGACCGTGGCCGCCAAGGGAGGGAGGGAGGGAGGAAGGCTGAGAGAGATTAAGAGAGAGAATTCAGAGAGAGAGAGAGACATAGAGAGGGAAAAAATGACAAATCCTAGCGGCCAAGAGGATAGAGGTAGGGAGGTAGAGAGGGTAAGAGAGAGAGAGAGGGAGAGAGAGAGAAGAGAAGAGATAGAGAGAGAGGAGAGAGATGGAGAGAGAGAGAGAGAGAAATAATTATAAATCCTAGGGAGAGAGAGAGAGATAAAGAGAGAGAATGAAAAATCTTAGCCGCCATGGGAGGGAGACAAAGAGAGAGTTGAGATAAACTAAGAGAGAGAATAAGTGGGATGAGGATAGAGAGGGAAACACATAAGAGTCATCAGAGAGAGAGAGATTAAGAGAGAGAATGAGGTGTCTTGACTATGGCTACAGAGAAATTTAGGAGTCGAGAGAGAGAGAGAGAAAGTAAAGAGAGTTTTATATATTTACATGTTTTATATTATACTTTTAAAAAATTATAAAAGAGTGAATTTATGGTTTATTTTGAAGGTGAGATAATATTTTTATATATATTCATCTTTTAAATTGAAAACTGTTAACTTTTCTTTAGATACTTGTTCTTCATTCATCTCACATGCAGGTTTAGCCTCTACATCAAAACCCCTTCTTTTGCATATTTAAGCCTCTTAAACCCCAGCACATTAAAATGAACATAGAAAAAGAAATTATTTATTGCTTTTCTTCGCTTCGACGGTTGGTTTAGCATAGTTTAGCATAGATTAGATTGCCTTAGAGGAGAGACAATTCTCCAAGTTGCCAATCGAAGCCATGCTCAAATTTTTCTAACTAGTTCCTAATCGTTGTCAGTCCCTTCGCTCACATGCGGTTTAACACTCATAACATGCTATTAAATAAGACCTTTTACCATTTACCAAGAAGTTTATCAGTGGGCAGATTGCATGAGCAGATATCAGTGGACAAATTACATATATCAGTGGACAGATTACATGTCATGGGACATATTGGAGCTTGATGATTATTGGTTATTTTTATTGCATTTGTATAAATATTTAAGCTCCTTTATTGTCATAAAGACCCTTGTAAAGCCTTATATGCTATTTTTTACATTTATTGTCATATGAAGCGCCTTGTAATAAACCCGACCATCCCGACCATTCACTATTTAACGAGTATCAGTGGGATGCATAAGTGGATATCATGTGGGCTACATAAGTGGATATCAGTGGAACAGTTTTTAGTGGGTAGATTGCATCAGTTGGGTATCAATGCACAGATATCAATGGATGGACAGATTACATGTCATCACAAAGATTGAAGCTTTATGACTAGAGGGCAAATCAATGGATTGACAGATTACATGTCTTCACGAAGATTGAAGCTTTATCACTAGATGACATTTTATATTACTTGTAAAGCTTTATTGGCTAATTTTTTTACATTTGTACAAATATTTAAGCCTTGTAAAGCCTTCTAGGCTATTTCCCACATTTATTGCCATATGAAGCCTTGTAAAGCCTATTGGGCTATTTCCCACGTTTATTGTATCAAGGGTTGTATATTGTACTTTACTTGTATGTATCTAAATTCTTCATTATCTTTTCTTATAGGATTATAGAGCAATCAACTAATGTGGTGGCTATCCTAAATGACTCTGAGATCAGAGAATGGGTTTCTGATGTCACTTTGAATTTCAAAGGAAAGGAATAGAGCCCCAATGGCATCTGTAGGTGGACTCGATATCACATGGGCAAAAGAGCTTGGTTTCTTCATCAAAAGGAAAAGAGACTCTTTCTACTTATGTCAAAAAGGGAGTTCAATGGTGTTGAAGATCCATGGGATGCTACTTTCTTCAAAAAAGATATGACTTCAAGCCTTGTGGTAGGCATAATGGTAGAGCCAAAAGAGAGGTTTGTGGATATTTTTACAAAGAGTTCAGATCTTGAAGTTGGCAGTATTCAGATTGTTGTGTCAAGGAGAGACTCAAAGACCTTTGTGATGCCTCCTCCTCAACCATAAAAGTTTCTAGGCAAAGTGCATTGGAGACTCTTTCATATACTTGGGAGCAATTTCCTAGTGTGGTGGCAAAAAGGATGCATGCAAAGATAATGTTTGAGTACTTTCAGGATGCAGAATATGCTCCTCATATTCAAGGATCTTCACATGAAGGAGATCAAAAAGCTCAGACTTCGATGCAGGGACAAGAAGAACGGGCACACTGTCACAAACGTGTAGAACATGAGCGCAAACTTCTAGAGCAAGAAATGGTGGATGTAACTAAGGATGATGAAAAACAAGCCTTGAGTGCATGGGAATTAAAAAAAATTGAAGAAGATCAAGGTCGATCCACTGCAGTTATGCTCTGCAGTTATGCTAGAAGCTCTTGCTAGCAAACCATGATGTGAAATGCAAAAGGCTAGTACTGTAAGAGCCACGGTTCCAAGCAGTAAAAAAAGTCATCGTCCCACTGTAGAGAGAGATAATGTGGATGAAAAATGGCTAAAAGAAGAGAAAGATGAAGAAGACTCAGAACCCGAGGCTGAAGATGATCAGGATGAACTCACATCAATCAAAAATCTTAATCTGCGTCTTAATGAAGCAGTTACAGATGATGATGTGGGATAAATCTGGGGTCAAAGGATGTGGTTTGTGAATGCCAAAGATGTGGAAGCTGCAGCTCTCTTTACTAATAGCCGAAGCCTTGATATATCCTATGCAATGCAAATATACGAGGCTTTGAGAGATGGTAAGAAACCTGTGGCAAGCAATGTGGTCTTGCGCCCAATAATGTTTTGTCCAACCAAAAATAGTTTTCAGGATCAAATAACATTTATAGGGCCTACACATTTCGAGGAAACCTTCAGTCGATTCTTTAAAGACACTCTTAAAAATATTCCACATGAACAAGGTGAAGAGGCACAAGGTGAGAATATGCTAAAGGAAGTAAAGAAGGAATTCCTCCTTCATTGCAGATTCTAGCCCATTGATGGTCAACATTGGGCTTATGCTTGTAATCAGATCGCAAGGGAAGCAAAGGAGGGCAAAAGAATCACTCCAGAAAATTTTGCAAAGATAAGTTCATTCCATTATTATCCTGCAACAATCTATATATTCAAGCATGAGATCAAGTATTTGATTGAGTCCGAAAGACTTAATCATTATGTCCATGGAAAGCGTAAGATATCCTCAACATCAGAGGTCTTACAGAAGGCAAGGGTTATATGGAAAACATTTGGTTCTCCAAATCCTGATTTGAAGCGAAAGGTCACAAAAGCAGACACCGACACACTCACGAACTTCTATACTTCTTTGAGTGCAGTTGTGCCTAGGGGAACTCAAGAGCGAGAAGAAAGTATGACAAGCCTCAACGTGGTGAGGGACAGATATGCCGACTACACTTCTATCATATTTTGTCCTATTGAAGTGTTCAATGAGATGCTTGAAACGTGCATTGCTTGTGAGTGTGGACAGTTGACCTATGAAGCTCCTTTGTTTATCTCTGAAAAGTCAAAGATAATGGATAAGAAGGAGTTGACGACAAGGATGTGGAGGCCTATAAAGTACTTACCTGACAAGTATGCATCCATGGCAGCACAAAAAATTTTAAAGAAAGAATGGTTTTTTGGAAAAAAATACAAAGACTAATGCATGGAAGAATGCATCTATGTACAGGTGAGGCGTGATGCAGTGCATAGTGCCATTAAGTATTTGCTGTCAGAGAAACAAATTCCACTTACTCATTGTAACATTGACTATAATGTGGTGAAGCATATAGCTTCTTTGTCAACACCCGAGGTAAAAAGATGGGTCAGAAATAGTAACCTCTTATATGAGAAAAGAAATCCCACAACAAGTCGTTGCATATGTGGAAAGATTAATCAGCGAGATAAGGATGCCGACAGATATGCACCAAAGCTTTCAATTCAATGTAGAGGTTACGGCAGAGTCTGGAAAGCTTGTGAACTTCAGGGGAGTCTCAGAAGATGACTTCTTCAAGAATGAATCAGCATGGGATAAGCCACAACTATTCTTTATCAGTGAAGTTTCTAGCGATGATATCCATAACTTCATTGATAGAATAGTATATACCACCATTAGCAAAGTGGCGATTTGCAACATTGTCATTTTTGTTGATAAAAAAGACAAAGAAGCCATGCAGGTTACTCTAGAGCAAGCATATTCATCAGATTTGAAGATCTATAGTGGTGTTTATACAGCAAAGAGAGGTAAGAGAGAATGTGGCATAGCGATTCAATCTCTTGAATCATTCTTTTTGTGTATGCGGAGTCCCAACCCTGATCACTCCTTACAAAAGAACATAAGAGGGAATTCAAATAATTTGAGATTGATGCTAGAAGAGCAAGATATTCCCGGGTCCATACATTATCAAAAAAACAACTATGGAAGTCCTACAAAAAGTGGGAGTCTCTTGCTTACCATGATGGAGAATTTGCTACCGGCAGGTTGGGAGGTCACCTTGTGCAGGATGGGATATTTATTTGAGGATCTCCTCAGAAAAGGCAACTCCACAAATATTATTGAAAATAAGCATTTCATGGCTTATTTTCAGCTTCAAGCAAATCTAACCAAAGGCTATGAAAAAGAGATAGACCACAAGGACACCGATGACATGGATGATTACCTTGAAGATCATAATGTCCCAGTTGATGATGATGAAAAGATGGACTTACATGACCCGTTCAAACAGAGGTTAGTGGATGAAGACAAACATGATGATGCCTTCTTTGATAATTATGGCTCGCAGGGTTATGAAAAAAGGCCACTACGACAATACTTAGCGGTATGAACTCTCTATTTGTCAACTAAATACAATTTTTTAAATAAGATTTAAATTTAAAGATAATGAATCTAATCTCTCATATTTGTTTACAGGCAATAGAGGGAGAAGAAATGGATGAAGTCAATACGGAGGCACTCCCTTCTACTTCAACAATGCAACCACCTCTAAATTTGATTGAAGAATCAAATTTAGCTGCATTGGATAAAATGGAGAGCTCATTTGAAGTTAGGATCGTTTTGAAATGAGAACCTCAGTATTTGAGCTTTGGTAGAGAGGAGGTTTCAATCCTCTCCAATCCTTTAAAGGAGGTTAATGACAACGTTATCTTGGCCATTCTCAAGTAACATTTGTTTATTTGTTGCTACTTCAATGAGCTAACATTTGTTTATTTATTCACAGTGTAGTTATATATCAGTTTCCTAGTGCAGAATGCAAATCAATTCTATGAGCTAACGTTTGTTTATTTCTTGGTGTTTATTTGTTGCTACTTCAATGAGCTAACATTTGTTTATTTATTCACAGTGTAGTTATATATCAATTTCCTAGTGCAGAATGCAAATCAATTCTATGAGCTAACGTTTGTTTATTTCTTAGTTTAGTGTAGTTATTTCTCAGCTTCCTAGTGTAGTGCAGCATCGTGTCTACATGCTCGATGCTCTCCTTTCTTCTATTCTTAGCTCTCCTCAAAAAACTATAGAAGATGTTTGTACCTGGTTAAGCCCTTTGAATTTAGATGGGATGCGAGTCATCTTAATGCCTTATCATGAGGCGTAAGTATCAACTCTAACCTTATTTTTACTATTTCTTTGGCAAGTTTGTGTAAAACAATAATCATTTTTATTATGGTCGTGTAGCTCACATTGGAGTCTGATCTTTTGGGACCTTGAACTCAACCATTTATGGTTTGTGAATTCAATGGAAGGCTATCATGCCAACTCCCCAAGGTAATTATTCTCTTAATATTTTTGATACTTTCTTATTTTGTATCTTATGATCATGACATATTAATATATTTAATATGTCATGATGGACAATGCTGCATATCGGCTAGTATCTGCTATCAGAACAACCACGGAGCAACAAGATCAAGTAGAATTCAAAAGATGTCTGCTAGTGGAGCAAAAAGATGGGCACAGCTGTGGGTGGAGAGTTGCCTACAACTACATGTTGTTTCTTAGAGAGATTTTTGATTTGGAGTTACCAGTCAAAATGGAATCATATACAGAAGCCGATCTGCTAGCATTTTGGGCTGAGAGTATTCAGCGTCTAATTACTACCATTGGGAAACAACCTGAAAATATGACTACATTGCAGCATGTATAAAACCTTATCTTTAAACTTGTATGCTTGTTCAAGCCTTTAATTGGGATGTGTAAATCTCATAACTTTTTTATATTTTCCTCCAAGAGGAGAAGAGACTGAGTCTAATGAAAGCATGCTATCTTTATACTTCTATGATTATTTAAACCTTTATTTTTATTTGGGATGTGTAAATCTCATAACTTTTTAAATTTTTCCTCCAAGAGGAGGAGAGACTCACTCTAATGAAAGCATGTATGAAACCTTACTTTTTACATTTTTGCTCCAAGCAGAGGAGAGACTCACTCTAATGAAAGTGTGTATGAAACCTTATCTGCTTGTTTAAGACTTTATTTGGGATGTGTACATCGCATAACTTTTTTATATTTTTATAGCAGAAGGAGGATGTAGAAGACATAGCAAGTGAAGAAGAATACGATGTAGACTACTCTCTCAATAAGATGAGTCATGAAAATATGAATCTATTGGAGCAGATTGGAAGTTCATTCACCGCTATGTTGTTAATTCGACAACAACCTCATTTTTTTGAATTTGGTGAAGAAGAGATTTCAACCCTCTTGAATCCTAAGAAAGAGGTTAATGTCAAAGTCATTACAACCATCCTCAGGTTTGATGCAGCCTTTTCCTTGGCTTTATACTTTGCTTATTTTGATTAAACCCAAGAAGCTAATACTTTTTTTTTTTAATATAGTAATGTTATAGCAAATTTTCCGCAAAATATACAAAGCATTTCATATATTCTCGATCCTCATATTTCGGAAGTGCTTAGCAACAAAGAAGAAACCATAGAGGATGTTTGCAAGTGGTTGAAGCACGTTCCTATGAATGACGCACGAGTTATTTTTACAGCATATTATGAGAAGTAAGCATCAAACCCTACTTGTTTTTTCTATTGCATTGCTAGAATTGTCTCAAACACATTAATTATTCTTTATTGATAATGCTCACATTGGAGTCTGGTAGTCGTGGACATCCTTGCAAAGAAGTGCTTCTTTGCCAACTCAATGACATCCATCCATGGCACTGTGTTAGAGTAAGTATAGACTACACTTGTCGTCACTTCTTGACATGTAGATTGATATGCAATGCACATATTCACTGTTGTTATATGTTTTGATGTGCAGATCAGCTCGAAAGTTAGTAGGTGCTATCGACACAGTAATGCGGCAATGTGACTTGGCACAACAAATAGAGTATATAACATGTTAGGTATCACATCAAGAGAATAGCCACATCTATAATTGTGGATGGAGGGTGGGCTACAATTGCTTTTTGGTACTTGGTCAAATTTTTGAGATACAAAATGACACCACACTGTCAACATATACGGATTTGCATCTCTATGCATTTATAACATGTACCATTTGAGCAATCATTAAGGGTGACATTATGGACCCTCCCACAAGGCAAATAGATAATGGCTCAGAGGAGTGCGAAATGAATGCCGTCAAAGAGTCAAAGGTGATAGAAGACCTCAACTCTATAAACATGGCTTCATTGGAAGAATTGGGAAGCTCTTTTAATGTTAGGGTTATGATTCAACATAGACCTCAGTATCTTGAATTTGGGGGAGAGGAGATTTCAATCCTCTCTAGAGCTTCAAATGAGGTCAATATCAATGTTATGATGGCCATTCTCAGGTTTGATATAAACTTTTTCTCTTCTTGATAATTCAATATTTTGATTAAATCTAATAAGCTAATATTCATTTATTTGTTGGTGCAACAAGTATAGTTATCTCACGATTTGGTAGAGCCGTACAAAACCGTGTGTATATGTTGGATTCCCTCCTTTCTCCTATACTTAGTGATAGCAAAAGGCAATAGTTGATGTTTATAAATGGTTACAGCCTTTACATTTACATGGTGTGCGAGTCCTATTTATGGCATATCACGAGATGTAAGTATCATGGCAACCTTTATTTTCATCTTATACTGGCAACATTGTGTTAAATAATAATGGTTCTTAATTATTCGTGTAGGGAACATTGGAGTCTGGTGGTTTGGGACCTTGAAGACAACTATTGTTGGTTTGTGTTGACTCTGTGCCAACATGAACTTATGAAGAAAGAGAAGGTGTTACAACTTTGTGTTACAACTTCTAGACACAACTTTATGTTACGACTTTGTGTAACAACTTTGTGTTGCAAGTTTGTGTTACAAGTTTATGTTACGACTTTGTGTAACAACTTTGTGTAACAACTTTGTGTTACATCTTCTACATGAAGAGAGAGAATGTGTTACAACTTTGTGATACAACTTTGTGTTACAACTTTGTGATACGACTTTGTGTTACATGCAGAGAGAGAAGCTCTCCAACTTGTATAAATACCCCATAATGGAATGAAGCCCACACTCTTGGGGCATTGTGTTGAGTCTACATTGGTATTCCAAGCATTTGTCTCAAGTGTCCATGCTTCCTTGCAGTGCACGTCCAAAAGCATGTCCTAACCTTGCAACCCTTCTCCCCTCTCCTCCAACCCTGCAACCCACCCTCTCCCTCTCCTCCTCCCTCCTTCTCCTTCCTCCTTCTCCTCCTCCTCCCTCCTCCTCCTCCTCCTCTCTCCTCCCTCTCCCTCCTCCTCTTCCCTCCTCCTCCTTCCTCCTCTCTCTCTTCCTTCACCCATGCTCTTACACCTTCTTCCTCTCCCACTCCTATGCTTTCCTAAACCCTTAAACTCCATGATCTACGAGGGAGACGAGTTCTCCACCATGTACTCTACTCTGAACCCTGGAACTCCTTCTAACCCTGAACTCCTTCTAAACCTTGGAACCTCTTTCTGTACCCTGAAACCTCCTTCTGAACCCCTGGAACTTCTCCTAAACCCTTAAACCTCCTTCTAAACCCTTAAACTCCTCCTAAACCCTACAACCCCCAATGAAGGCGAAAGCCTTCATTACCCCAACAACGATGGTTTACGTGCCTTTTACACATGCTTACACTTTGTTTACTTACCACACTTAAGCCTATGTCTCTCACCGGAACACGACTCGAGGTCTTAAGCTACACATATACTACAACGACACTCCCAATATATCTGTAGGTGACGAAAAGCCTCGGAACCCTGCAACATAGAATACCCAGCTCTTCCTACGAAAGCAGTAGGAAAGAGCCAACATTTGGCGCCGCTGCCGGGGAGACTAGCGTCTCAAGTAGCGAGTAAACATGCGTAGGTAGGTGTAAAACAAGTCACTACTTCAAACTTTCACGCACATACCACTCAAGGGCAAGGAGAGTAAAAATTTTTTCAAATCTAGCCAAACATATCAACCCCAAACATCCACTTTGGGTTACTACCTTAAGAAATTTTCTTAATTTCTTAAATAAAAGCCACATGATGTACAATTAGGCTAGGTAGTGGACACGGTTGCGTAGAGCTTTCAATTACGATCATTTTACCTTTTTACAGAAAGGCAAACCAAGCTCTCCATAAAGAGTTATGGCTCGGGAAGAGTTTAGGGTTAAACCCTAAACCTAAACCCTAAACCTAAAATCCAAACCTATAAAAACCTACTCCACCCCCCTCATTCTTCATCTTTCACTTTTTGCCTCCATTCTCTTCCTCCTTCCGAGCCCCACACAAGACACTCCTCCCTCTCCATCGACCGCCCCCTTACTCCTATCCTCGCCACATGTAAGTGACATCGAGCCCTTCTCGCAGCGATGACCTAGCCTTCCACCCACCGTCCATTGTTCCGCGACAATCCCGTTACATCGAGAAAGACTTGGAGAGCGATCAGGTGACCACTTCTCCCTGCTTTTCGATTTCCGTCTTTCAGTTTTTTTTGCTCTTGTTTACACCTTCCCCCTCCCCCTCTACCACCACCTCCCCTCTCCCCCTCCCCCTCCACCACCACCTCCCCCCTCCCCCTCCATCTCCACCTTCCCCCTCCCCCTCCACCCTCCACCACCACCTCCCCCCTCTCCCTCCATCTCCACCTTCCCCCTCCCCCTCCACCCTCCACCACCACCCCCTCCCCCTCTCCCCCTCCCCCTCCACCACCCCCCCCCTCTCCCTCGTTCTCTCTCCCACCCCCTCTCTCACTCCCTCTCTCCTCTCTCACTCCCTCTCTCCTCTCTCCCCCTCATTCTCTCCCCCACCCCCTCTCTCACTCCCCCACCCCCTCTCTCACTCCCTCTCTCCTCTCTCCCCCTCGCTCTCTCTCCCACCCCCTCTCTCACTCCCTCTCTCCTCTCTCCCCCTCGTTCTCACCCTGCCCCCCTCTCCTCTCTCTCCCGCTTACCCCCTCCCCCTCTCCCCCCTCCCCCTCCATCTCCACCTTCCCCCTCCCCCTCCACCCTCCACCACCACCTCCCCCCTCCCCCTCCATCTCCACCTTCCCCCTCCCCCTCCACCCTCCACCACCACCCCCCCTCTCCCCCTCCCCCTCCACCACCACCTCCCCCCTCCCCCTCCATCTCCACCTTCCCCCTCCCCCTCCACCCTCCCCCTCCCCCTGCACCACCACCCCCCCTCTCCCCCTCCCCCTCCACCACCACCTCCCCCTCCACCACCACCCCCCCTCTCCCCCTCCCCCCCCTCCCCCTCTCCCCCTCCCCCTCCACCCCCTCCCCCCTCCCCCTCTCCCCCTCCCCCTCCACCACCTCCCCCCTCTCCCTCGTTCTCTCTCCCACCCCCTCTCTCACTCCCTCTCTCCTCTCTCACTCCCTCTCTCCTCTCTCCCCCTCATTCTCTCCCCCACCCCCTCTCTCACTCCCCCACCCCCTCTCTCACTCCCTCTCTCCTCTCTCCCCCTCGCTCTCTCTCCCACCCCCTCTCTCACTCCCTCTCTCCCCCTCGTTCTCACCCCGCCCCCCCTCTCCTCTCTCTCCCGCTTACCCCCTCCCCCTTACCCCCCTCTCCCCTCTCTGTAAACCCCCCTGCGACCCCCCACCCCCCCGCGGTGGTGCACGCAGCGCCGCCCGCCCAGCGACCCCGCAACCCCCGCCACCCGCACCCCGCCCCGCTCCCCGCTCGCCGCTCCTCGCCCCCGCTCGTCGCTCCCCGCCCCCCGCTCACCGCCCCGCCCCGCCGCCGCCGCCCCCGCGCCCCCCAGCCCGCGCCACCCCGCGGCGGCGCTCCGCAGAGCCGCCGCCGCCCTCCCTCGCCCTCCCCCTCGCACGCCCCCGCCCCCCGCCCCGCGCCCGCACTCACCCCGCCCCCTCGCCCTCCCTCTCCCCCCCCGCACACCCCTTGCCCTCCCTCACCCCCTGCGCAACCTCCCCCCTCACCCCCCCGCGCCAACCCCCCCCACCCCCCCCCCCCCGGCCGCCGGCGCCGGGCAGCCCCCCACCTAACCAAACACACCAAAAAAAAAAAAAAAAAAAAAAAACTAAACCTAACCAAACTAAACTCTAGGGTTAGTTTAACCATAGTTAGGTTAGTACTAACTACAGTTAGGTTAGGTTAGTTAACCCTAGGTTAGTTAGTTAACCTCAGTTAGATTAGCTACTTAGGTTTGGTTAGTAGTAACTGAGGTTAGTTTAGTTAACCCTCAGTTAGGTTAGACTAACTCTTCAGTTACTATCTAACTACAGTTAGTTTAACCTCCCAGTTACAGTAACTGGGAGGATCTAGGTTAGTTAGTCTAACTAGAGTCACTTGGTTTCTACCCCTCGGTTGGACTTAAAGTCCATTCACACCACCATTAGGACCCCCCAAAACGCCAAATTTAGCCCTCCTTTAACCCCTCGAAACTCATCCGTTTGGGACCCGAATTGAACCCCGTTTGAACCCAGATTTCACACACGGAAACACCACGTTACGGGGTATTTTTCCAGCCCATTGCACACCATTTTGGCATCCCTAGAACACGTTCATTCGTGCCCCCGTGTGGGCCTCATTTTGTATTAATTCACTCGTATTTTCACGCCGCGACCTCCGATTAACGATCCGTCTGCACCGGCACATTTCCCTACACACGTAGGACAATCCTAGGCACATTATTAACACGACGGTCCCTACACAAACTAACATCACTCTAACTCTCCTAACGACACCTCCACAACACCCGCCCTTGGGGTAGCGATACCCTTGGCAAATCACGCACCATCTGCATGCAGTTACGTTCTGGCCAATGACTTCGACTCCAATGCTCACCCAATCCGCAACTATCTCCACTGCAACAACCGCCCCCGCCAATCCTCAACCCCGAATCCCCCCCTGAGATTCAACAACTCCCTTTAACTCCTCCACGCCCCAACATGGCTGGCCGCCGTCCTGAGCATGATGGGGACATCGAGTTGATGCCGAGGCTGACAACTTTTTCAATCGACGAAATCACAACAATCACGGCCGACGCCCCTTGGGAAAACTGGAACTTCCCAAATATAATGGTAGGGGAGACCCTGCTCGCTTCCTCCAACATTTTGATGCCGCATGTCGAGCAGGTGGTGATCAATCCCATGAAACTAAGGTGGCTTGGTTTCCAATGGCCTTAACTGATGAGGCGTCAGAATGGTACCTCGACCTTCTTGTGGAAAAACGTGCTACATGGGACCTACTTCAAACCGAATTCAAACATCGCTTTCAAACGGAGAGACTACAAGATGATCCCGCTCTCCAACTCAGCAAGATCGAACAAGGCCGGAGGGAAGATGTACGCACATACCTGGGAAAGATGAAGAGATTGATCGTCAAATGTGACCCACGCCCAGATGCAAAGTACCTCACGGCATGGTTCATAGCAGGTCTAAGAAAGAAAATCCGCAAGGATATGAAAAAGATAAGTAGCTATGAAACATTCAGTGCTGCTCATGCGGCAGCCATTGACATCGAAGATGGCATGACAGATTCAGACACTAGCAGTGATGATGCCAGATCAAATATACGAGATAAGCGCTCAAAAAAAGGTAAATCAAAGGACACTGCTGAAACATCCAATGAAGATCACCTCGAGGCCATGACCTTGAAGCTGAAAGAAGATATGATGCGGGCCACCATGGATCAAAAACTTCACTTGTCTCAACCGCCAACTCAAACATATCCACGGTGAGAAAATGTCTGGTGCCCACACTGCTTGGCAAATCATACAGCAAATGAATGCCCAGTCCTAAGAGCAAGAATCACTGCACAAGCAAATCCACCGCCACGGTTGTGGTGCCATATCTGTGTCATCGGCGGTCATGATGAGACCAGTTGCATCTTCAACATGCGCAACAATCCGCCTCGACCACCACAATACCAAGCGGCACCCATGCCAGTATACAGGCAACCGGCACTTGCACAAGCGCCCCCAGCTCTGAGACTAAATCCTGTTCTCGTTCGGACACAAGTCCCACAACTACTCAGGAATTCGAATCCACGACCGTATCCAAGAGCACCAAATCTAGCTCCGCAGGCAGTTCCCATACATCAATTACAAGCCGAAGAAGTAGACTCACTATTTGAGTATGAAGCAGAGTACCTAGTGTACTATGTAGAAGGTGCAGAGGGTCTAATACCAGTCTATGCAAATCAAGTGCGACCCAACACATTTCATGCACCAATCAAGTGTTACGGTTGTGGAGAAAATCATAGAATCGCAGAGTGCCCTCATCGCGGTAGCCCAGCCACTTTCCAACCACTCTGCAGAGATTGTGGCATAGGACATGTCTGTATGGATTGTCCCATGAAAAATAAGGTCCCCGACCAAACAGAGGTTAAGCCTGATGTCCCCATCGGCATCATTGGGGTGGACCATCAAAGTCTGGGTCCGGCAAGTCTAAGGTCACAACCTATCAATGTAATTACATGCCAACAGAAAGCGGCCACGAAGGACCCTATCATTCCAATCCAACCGACGCGACTTCTGAGAAAGAAAGCACAAGTGCCTCCACCTCCGCCAAGCAATGAGCAGCCGAGTTCATCCACATCAACTCCTGAGCCTCGAATAAAAGAAGCTCCATTCCCGAATGCAGAGGTGGAGAAGGCTCGTTTTCAGGCACTTCAACAATGGGTCCAAAATGAACAAGCTCAATTTGAGACTCAGAAACCCACTCCATGACTTGGCCCCACAAAGTATTGATACTGTACTCGAGCCTTTGTTCCAACAACAGACTCCACAACAGAATGTACCGCCACGTCAACTTGAAGGAGCTGCACTCTCTAGCATCCTGAGTTGCCCTGTGTCCATTCCCATCGGAATCCTCTTACGAAATTGTCCCAATCTCTGGGAGAATTTCAAAGGATGGATTGAACTCGCAAATCCCCCTCCACCTATGAACGACATTGATGATATCCCTGTGCGGATGGGTGAGAAAGATGACATACGCAACATCACTGTGCCTTTGATCCACAAGGCCTATAATGAAATCCAAGCCATAGTGGATGGTGGAGCAGGTGTCAATGTCATTCTCCATGCTCTAATGGCAGTTGAGCTCCCAAAAGTTGAACCTCCACAGTTGCATAACAGCAGAAGATCCCACAAGAAAGCTGCAGGAGGAAATCGCAGAAAAGCCAAGGCCGAGCACTTCAATGAATTCGAATGAGTCCAAACACGGATTGTGGAATTGTATCTTGCAAAGGTAGTCCCCTCAAAGTTAAAACCACCACCTCTTGAATGGTCCCCTGAGGGACTGGAAGGAGTATGTGCAGCACATGAACCCTTACTTGGCAACACCTTACCAGTCGAAAAGTTACCCCACAGTTCCCAACGTAAGAAGTTTCGGAAATATAAGCCACATGTGCGGATGAAGCTCGATCAAGAGACTTCAGAAAAAGAAAGGAAAGAAGAGCCTAACAAATTGCTAAATGCAACTATGTCACCTAGTACATATGACACATCTCAGGCTAATTCAACCCCATCAGAGGCCGATCTTTGAGAAGTGCCGGAATACTTTAAGAATTATACAAGTGGCAGTGCACCAATAGCAATGCCAAGACCAATCAGAGAATCTAATGTTCAAGAAACTGATAGCATTGGAGAAACTCCAATCTATGAGGGACCAGCAAAAACACGCATAATAAACCTCGCCCTTGAAGGGGAGGAAGAAAAGTTGGTTTTCATTCGGAAACAACTCCGCCAAGAAGATGAAATAAAACTCAAAGACCTCCTAATGGAATACTGTGACTGCCTAGCATGGTCATACAAAGAGATGAAAGGAATTTCACCAGAAGTGGCAGTTCACACGATCCCTATAAGGGAAGGTGCTCGCCCTAAGGTATGTGGACCTTACTACACAAATCCTAAATATGGCACCATGGTTTATGACGAGCTGGAAAAACTCCTAGATGCCGGATTCATCTACGAGATAGAGCACACTGATTGGGTTTCACCCATTGTCATTGTGCCTAAATGCAACAAGAAGCTCAGAATATGCGTAAACTTGAAAAATGTGAATGCCGCCACAATTAGGGATCACTATCCCCTACCCTTAACAGAAACAGTGTTGGAAAAGGTGGCAGGATCCGAAATATACAGCTTCTTGGATGGATTCAGTGGCTATAACCAGGTACAAATTGCTCCTCAAGACCAATCAAAAACAGCATTTGCTACAGAATGGGGTATTTTTGCATATAGAGTCATGCCATTCGGCCTTTGTAATGCCCCAGCCACATTCCAGCGAGTCATGTTCACAGCTTTCAAGTCATTCTTGAATAAGTTTTTACAGGTGTTCTGGGATGATTTGTGCATCCATTCAACCAAACAGGACCACTTCAAATGTCTGGAAGAAGTACTAATCAAATGCAGGGAGTATGGCATCTCCCTAAATCCAACAAAATGCCAGTTCATGGTCACCCACGGAGTTGTTTTGGGACACATCGTCTCTCAACATGGGATTGCAACTGACATGGACAAAATCAAAATCATCATGGAATTGCTTCCTCCTACAAATTCCAAAGGTGTATAGGTCTATGGGACATGCCGGCTATTATAGATTGCGGTATGCCATGATAGCTAGACCACTTTACAAATTATTAGTGGAGTTCTTATGGACCGAAGAGTGCGACCAAGCCTTTGAGCTTTTAAAGTGGCGCCTAATCACAGCACCCATCCTTCTATCTCCCAATTGGGATATTGATTTTCATGTTCATACTGATGGATCCAAGTATGCAATTGGGAGTGTGCTTTGTCAACCTGGTGAACATAAGAAAGACTACCCCGTCTACTTCGCCAGTCGACAACTCAATGATGCAGAGATCAACTATACAACCACAGAAAGAGAAGCCCTAGCAATGGTGTACAGTGTAAAGAAATTTCAGCACTATCTTCTCGCAAATGATTTTGTCTTCTACACCGACCATCAAGCATTGCTATATCTTGTGAACCGTCCGTGTACCACAGGAAGAATAACCAGATGGCTCCTCTTGCTGCAAGAATTCAACTTCAAAATTGTGGTCCGCAAAGGTGCCCAACACTACATTGCCGATCACATGTCTCGAGTCAAGACAGGAGAAGAAGCCACTGGAGTAGAAGATGACTTACCAGATGCCACACTATTTCAAATAGATGCTGTTCCAGAATGGTGTGGAGATATCATTGGGTACTTGATGGCAGGAAGACCACCCCCTGACATGAAAGCAGTAGATGCCAGAAAATTGATTCTAAAGGCTGCACCATATCAACTCATTGCAGGACAACTATACAAGATGGGCAAGGACCAGATATTAAGAAGATGTGTAATGCCTCATGAGATCCGGCCAATCCTGAGTGAAGTCCATGAAGGCATTGCAGGAGGACACTTCCAAGGGGAAGCCACAGCAAGAAAAGTTCTCCTCGCAGGCTACTGGTGGCCAACACTGTGGGCAGATGCCTATGAATATGTAAAAGGCTGTGATGTATGCCAACGAACTATTAAACCACAACACAAAGACTTCAATCCCCTAACAACAGTTGTTGCACAATAGCCATTTGAAAAATGGGGGATTGATTATGTGGGTCCCATACATCCAGCAGCAAAAGGAACACAGGCACGCTACATCATTGTGGCCACTGATTACTTTACAAAATGGGCTGAAGCAAAAGCAGTCAGAAAGGCAGATGCCAAAAGCACAGCAAGATTCTTATACGAACATGTGATCACCCGATTCGGATGCCCCCTTGAAATTGTGTCGGATAGAGGCACACATTTTGTCAATGAGGTAATCCAAGAACTCTTGTCTGGCTTCATGGTCATTCATAGAAAAAGCACACCCTACTATCCCCAAGGGAATGGACTAGCAATATCCACAAACAAAATCATATGCAATATCCTCACCAAGGTAGTAGAACCACAAGGTTCTGATTGGGCAGAGAAACTGAATGCAGCCTTATGGGCATACAGAACCACATTCAAGGTCAGTACAGGGAACACACCTTTTCAATTGGTGTACGGCCTTGAAGCCGTGGTCCCACTCGAATTTGTAATACCAAGTCTGCGCATCGCAATACAGGAATGCATGGGTGATCATGAGTCCTTGAAAGAAAGGCTCTGTCAGTTGGAAAAGCATACAGAGACAAGACTAGTCGCTTATCATGCCATGACAATAGAAAAACGTCGAAGAAAGGCATGGTTTGACAGGAATTTGAAAGCTAAAGACATCAAGGAAGGCGACTTAGTCCTATTATACAATGCCAAAGTACACAAGGGAAAACTGAAGTATCTAGGTCAAGGACCCTACCGAGTACGAAAGATGAATCCCATCGGAGCTGTGCTACTTGAAACACTAGATGGAGTCCAATTCAACACAACAATAAACGGGAGCCGACTGAAGCGCTACTACATCAACACGCGAGCCATCCCCGACAAAAATGAAGATTTGGGAAACCAAGTCTTCCATAGTTAGGATTAGATTGTATCACGAGCACTCACTTGCATATGTACGTCTTCGCACATATAGGTAGCCTCAATCGATTTTACCTAGAGCTCAGGATTGGTGAATGAGTTCTAGCTGCCCTATGAAAATCCCAGCAAAAAAGCATATAGTTAGTCCCTACTTAGCTACTAGGTCACGTGCACTCACACGCTTTCGCTTAGACACATAGATGATTGCATGAATAATTGTACCACACACTTTCATTCCACACTCTCAAAAGATGTATTTTTAAAAAAAAAAAGGATCTCTCTCCCACACACACACAGAAAGGTCATACAGGCATGCCAATCAATGTAATGATCAATGGCACACTACATGTACATGGATGCAGGTTCAGAAAAGATGCCGCCACTAAAGAGGATGCGCAGAAAGAGCCCACCGCCTCAACCACGGGACCCCCTCCAGAGTTCGCAGCCATCTACATCCTCTCAACCATGGAGACCACAGGCGTTCGTGGTCCAAAGCGATAGTTTCAAAGAGGATTCAGTGCATGTCCAAGCAGAACAAATGCCACCCCAGTCACAGCCGGCCTACACAACTGTTAACAAGGCCCAATCATTGGAACTTGTCTGGCCACCCACCTCGACATATGCTCTTTCCCAGGAAGCAACATCTTACTTAGAGCAACGGGGTCTAGGCAATTTGCATGAGAGCCTCAAATCCTTGGAGGACAGTCCTATCATGACCACCTACATCAAGGACTTTCTCCACTCTTACTACTCCAGCAATGCAACGGATGGCAAGTACGGTACAATCACTGTACAACAGAGCCCACTGAACATTATCCTCGACAGTACAGTCATTCAAAGGGCTTTCTCTCTACCAAAGCAAGGTGGCGAATACCCTAAAAGGTCTGCGGATGCAAAGTTTATTGAAGTACAGTCTCTCCTCACCAAGGGTACCCTGATCCATAGAGATGGCATCTTGCTTCGCACAATCCTTTACCCTCGCCTCAAGGAAGCAGCACAATTTCTATCCACCATCCTGGGAATAAAGAACAGCAAGGAACGCTCCCTTCCACTCCGCACATTTGTTTTGCTGAGTAGGAAGCTCAAACAAGACTGGGTCCAACACTTCGTCATTTTCTTTACCAAAAAACTCGATGGTTCTTCACGCCAGAAATGTAATCCGCACTTATTGGCTATCATCATCAAAAAAGAACTACAAGAAAGAGAAATGGCTCTGCCCCACAGTCTCCAAAGCCAATTGAGGAGTTGGACATACCCTTCTCACCAGTATGGGAGCCATCATCAACTGCTCCAGCTATCACATTGATAAGTACAGATGCCTTAACAGAAGTACCTATTCTGGAAAGCAGGATTGCGGAATTGCCCCAGGAAATGCTACAGCTCGGTGCACAACTACAACCACTAAGTCTCCACCAACAGCACCAACCCGAGCTCGAGACAAGGTTGGCACCCGAACCTGAGGAACGATCAGCACCACAGCTTGCGGCCACATCAGCACTCGAACCACCCATCGACACCATGCCAGTCGATGAGCCCCAAGGAGAGCTCGTGCCAGATCAGCAGTATGACTATTGTCCACAAGGGAGTGAAATGCCACCCCCAAGTACTACAGAACCCTCGGGATGGCTACATGGGCACCACTTGTATCAGCAATATCGCCAGATCTCATCACCATCTGTCATTCTCCAACATCAAGCTAGCCAAATGGTCCAAATGTCAGAACTCTTCACTAGCTTGGCTAAGGAAGCATATGCAAGAGAATTGGAAAGGCAGACGGCCTCAGAAATCAAAGACCAATTCCAGGCAATCGCCATAGAGGTCAAGGCACTTCGGGCACAGATAGATGAGAAGGAGGTAGAAGAAGTGCGCATGAACCAGGCTCTCCAAGCTCAAGAGAAGGCCGTAAGGGATGTGACCTCCAACCTCCACCAAAGTCAAACACAGTTGACTGCGGCAGTAGAAGCAATGGCAATCCTACAGACCACCTATAACTCCCTGACAACTGCACATGCGCAACAAAAACAGAGGAAGTGGCACAAGCTCGACTCACTCTCATTCACAAAGAAGAAGAGCTCCAGGATTGCACGGACAAGCTTGAAGACATGCAACAATCTTTGGCAGTACGTGCCTTTAGCATTGATGAGCTTACAAGAGAATGCCGACTCCTAAAAGACCAACTTGCTACTGTTCAAGAGGCCAGCACTTCACAAGCCCAGTTCTTGGACCAATGGTCCAATACCACTGAAGACATTCCTCAACAGGCAAAGGTCACCTTGCAAATGAAAAAGCTTAAAGAGGCATACACAACCATCTACCATCAGTACAAGGAGAAGATGAATGAGATGCACTCCCAAAAAATAGCCATCTCCAAGCTTGAACTCCAATTGCTAGTGCGCAACAATGAGGCATTGGAAGACAACACCAATGACGGCCCACTACAATGCACAACCGTGGTGTATGAAGAGCTTGTGGCTGCTCTACAAATGGAAGATCACCTCCACGCATGCGTGCTTATCCAATGGAAGCAACTCCAACTCAGGATCATATCTACTCATCCAACAATCAACTGGAAACGATCCATCGGGATTAAAACCCTGCGCATAATTTGCCAAGACTTGTCTGAAGATGAGAAGAATATCTTCTGCCTGTCTACACATGCCGGGTTTATAACTCTCAGGACGGATGCTTTCATTGCATATGCCTGCCTCATGGGTAGTCCTCCCCTCAGGGTTATTGCAGGTTTGTTGCCATTGCTGCAAAGGCCATCCCTATTATTTGCACGGCATGATATAACCGACATCCAACCCATGCAGCTGATCATATCATCGCACCAGCAAAAAGAAGTGTCGGACGATGACAAGGCCTATCTCACATCCAACTTCCCATATCTAACCACTCTTTCTGCCAACATCATAACCTCACTTCCCCTTGCTGCTACCACCCTCTTAACCTTCCCTGAGCTCCATCCTAACATCTATTCCCTCCATCATCTCTTTGCTCATGCCTCTCACCATTTTCAACTTACCCAATAGTCACAAACTTACGAGCCTCTCACACCTAGCTTTTTCCCCTCCCTTGCTAATCCTACCCTTGAGGATTACCAAGCTGCTCAAACCATTTGCCCATTTCTTCCCCCCCTCCCCTCTGCTCCCCCTTCCGCCACTATCACTCAGCCATATTTCTCCCCCATGTCCCCTGCTTCTCTCCCGGCCCCGTCATCACCTCCGACACATCTGGTGCTTCCATCAGCAGAAAATGATGCAGTATTTGATTTTGAATATCAGGATCCGGATAATCCCATTCGTACACCCATGCCAAGTTCCAATGATGGGTATGATTTTGATGAGATACCACTTCCCAGTAACCCCATCAAGGAATTTTGGAGCAAATATCCTGATATGAAAACTCCGGTGGATGGACCCTGGGTAACTTTCCTACCAATCTTCGTCAGCACCAAATAAGTGAAGGTTGGATTAGCAAATTGGATCCACAACCTGATTGGCGCCGTCCCAAGCTCTTTGATGTAAGCTTCTTAAAGGAGTACTTACGGGCACCTCCATGTCTCAGAACCCATCCCAAGTTCTATGCAGTTCCACGGCGTAAAAGATGGGAAGCCAACATACACACTTTGGCTGAAGATCGAGTCATTAATTGGCCAATGATCGAACCCTACTCTGGTGTAGAATGGACTATCCAAGGCGCCATGATCCGAGCACTTCAGCAGCATGAACAAACAATGCGCGGCAACATTGATCGCTTCCTTTGACAAAGTGCCATATTCTGCAAAACATTAGCATTAATTCTGGAGGTCCCATGTTACCTTGATTCCCATTTGCCTCCACTCAGCTTTAATCCCAATGAACGGATTGATGCTCAGATTACAAGCCGACTATATCAAAGAGTGATCTTCTTGGAGGCACGCCACATATCTCTGTTCGAGCAAATGGTAGATACAGGCTACCTGGAAACTGCGCAAAAATTGTATGGTGCTAAGGCTCTACAGCAGGACCGACTGGCACGACACAAGTTCCACAACCACTGGACTAAAAACATGGCAACCTAGGTACGTGATCGCAATAAGCCATAACCCAAGGACGGGTAATCAAATGGATCCGGGAGTATGTTGACTCTGTGCCAACATGAACTTATGAAGAAAGAGAAGGTGTTACAACTTTGTGTTACAACTTCTAGACACAACTTTATGTTACGACTTTGTGTAACAACTTTGTGTTGCAAGTTTGTGTTACAAGTTTATGTTACGACTTTGTGTAACAACTTTGTGTAACAACTTTGTGTTACATCTTCTACATGAAGAGAGAGAATGTGTTACAACTTTGTGATACAACTTTGTGTTACAACTTTGTGATACGACTTTGTGTTACATGCAGAGAGAGAAGCTCTCCAACTTGTATAAATACCCCATAATGGAATGAAGCCCACACTCTTGGGGCATTGTGTTGAGTCTACATTGGTATTCCAAGCATTTGTCTCAAGTGTCCATGCTTCCTTGCAGTGCACGTCCAAAAGCATGTCCTAACCTTGCAACCCTTCTCCCCTCTCCTCCAACCCTGCAACCCACCCTCTCCCTCTCCTCCTCCCTCCTTCTCCTTCCTCCTTCTCCTCCTCCTCCCTCCTCCTCCTCCTCCTCTCTCCTCCCTCTCCCTCCTCCTCTTCCCTCCTCCTCCTTCCTCCTCTCTCTCTTCCTTCACCCATGCACTTACACCTTCTTCCTCTCCCACTCCTATGCTTTCCTAAACCCTTAAACTCCATGATCTACGAGGGAGACGAGTTCTCCACCATGTACTCTACTCTGAACCCTCGAACTCCTTCTAACCCTGAACTCCTTCTAAACCTTGGAACCTCTTTCTGTACCCTGAAACCTCCTTCTGAACCCTGGAACTTCTCCTAAACCCTTAAACCTCCTTCTGAACCCTTAAACTCCTCCTAAACCCTACAACCCCCAATGAAGGTGAAAGCCTTCATTACCCCAACAACGATGGTTTACGTGCCTTTTACACATGCTTACACTTTGTTTACTTACCACACTTAAGCCTACGTCTCTCACCGGAACACGACTCGAGGTCTTAAGCTACACATATACTACAATGACACTCCCAATATATCTGTAGGTGACGAAAAGCCTCGGAACCCTGCAACATAGAATACCCAGCTCTTCCTACGAAAGCAGTAGGAAAGAGCCAACAGTTTGTTAAATCGATTGCAGGCTTTCATGGCTCAGTGCAAACGTAAGTATTCTATTAATCTATTGCTACTTCTATATTATGTACCTTATGTAATAGACCCTTATTCTTATCATAGTGAACACATCGTGCCTCTCACTTTATTCCAACCCTTATCCTTATCATAGTGAACACATCGTGCTTTAGTGCACTTGTATTCTTCCATCCTAGTCATTCCACAAACACTCTCTTATTTCTTACATCCTAGTCCTTCTCAGTAACTTGTATTCTTCTATCCTAGTTCTTCCACAAACACTCTCTTCTTTCATCCATCCTAGTGCTTCTCATTAACTTGTATTCTTCTATCCTAGTCCTTCCACAAACACTCTCTTCTTTCTTCCATGGTAGTCCATCTCCCTTTCTTTATCATCTCCCCACCCATGGATGTCCTTGGCATTGTCGAAGATGTGGAGTTTGGAATTAACAGTCTCAAAGAATGGATTGCTGACCAAGGAGCACAGAGAGAGGCCAGAATTCGACAAGGTTCTCCTTTGACACACATGGAGAGAGAGAAATTTGATGCACAAAGGCACGCAGAGAGGGAGGAGACTCTCAAGATAGCAGAGAGTGAAAGACTTTTAAGACGTATGATAAAAGCACGACAAGATCTCTTAGACTTCTTAAGTAACCTTTGTTATTGCAACTCTTGTCATGGGCGATTCGATGCAGATGCTCAGAGAACAATAAGAACCTCACAGAGAAATTATAAAGAAACAATTTGTGATTGCTTAAATTTCTTCTTTGCATGTAATTATGTTGAGGATACAGCTGTGGAGGCAGTGAAAGATTGGGTTGTTGAGAAGATAAGAGAGACCAATGATGAGATCTTCTAGACTTTGGGTGATTAAGAAGATAAGAGAGACTGTATTAAGGTGTTTTTTGACACCATATGGCTTTGAGTTATATGATCTACTTCTTGTACAAATGTGATGTGCTCTTTTTGAAATGTACTCTAGTTTTAATAACATGTCACGCCATTTTTTTAAATTGGATTTTTTAAAATCTTACTTATCTCACATCATTTTTTCTAATTTGATTTTTTAAAATCTTCCTTTTTGACTCAATGTTTTGTTTTATAAGAGCCTCTTTTTTTTAAATGTTTTATCCAAAATTATCTCACAAAATGAATTTGGATAGTGCACAAGTCCAAAATTAATGAAATAGGTGTTACACGTCTATAAACGTGTAAATAGACGCCCTCTTGAACAGAGAGACGCATTTATAGACACTCTGATAAATGCTCTACATAATATTTTTTGTTTTTTGTGCTTGAACAGAATGCTGTGTATGTTGTGTATGCTATGTAGTTACAAGAATCCCATTTTCACATTGTGCAATTCAATTCTTACAGCCAACTGCATTTTAATTAGCACTCTTGCAAGCACGTCTATAGCCGACGATTAAAATTCCGAATAAAACATTACAACTCCAAAACGTTTAGTTCACAAGGCATTAATTGATAGAACGTTGCACAAGAAAATTGAAAGCCAAAAAAATAAAAAGAGTGTATATTAATTCATAGCTCAAAAAGTGCTTATATGTACATATAGCACGAAGCCAAGCCATGTCCTATGGCTTCAAGTACAAAGAATAAGAGGAGTGTATATACAAGAGAGGTACGAAGCCAAGCCAATGGCTTTAAGTACAAAAAAGAGTAGCTAGCACTACTTCTACGACTAATCTAAGTTCTCTGCGTCCTTGCTCCCTTCTTTGCCCCCTTCTATGCCTCCTTCTTCCTCATCATCTTCCTCATCTTCTTTTGTAGGGCCCTGT
The DNA here is from genome assembly GCF_047967505.1 of Dipteris shenzhenensis. Lineage (NCBI taxonomy): Eukaryota > Viridiplantae > Streptophyta > Polypodiopsida > Gleicheniales > Dipteridaceae > Dipteris > Dipteris shenzhenensis. The sequence goes on from NC_141617.1 coordinate 44,252,287, forward strand.
AAACGAGGCACAACATGTATCAATGTATGAAAAATCAAATCTTTACTTACAATATTGACATTATTTAATTACTTTCAAATACCTGGGGGGGCGCTCTAGTAGCCCAGATATACTACTCCTCAGTAATCAACCCATCATCATAGAAGTGCCTCCATGTATCTCCTCTGTGATGGTGGTAGTGGTGGGCTGTCTTGATAGGAGTAGGGTACCTGCCCACAATATCAAGCTATAAGATGACACAATTTGCGGAGGGGTTAGTACAAAGAAATAACCTCCTAATAAACTACATAAACGATATAAATTGAGATTGACACTTACAATTTAGGCCTCCCATGATTCAACACCCCTTGCTCCAAAATGCACGCTTCCATATTGCTCCATTTGGATCCTTCATGCCTCCATGTGCTGCAAACTGGGGTCCACCTTCGCTAACTTCATTGCTTTCTTCCACTCATGCTTATGAGTAGTGTGGGGTGGATCCCTTGGTGGTTGAGAGAAATTTAGAGGAGAAAAGAGAGGAAAATAGAGAAAAAGAGAGCAAAAAAAAAAGAGAGAAAAAGAAAGGAAAAGAGAGGAAAAAAAGAGAGAAAAAGGTGAGGAGATAAAAGAGAGGAGAAAGGAGAGAAAAAGAGAGGAGAAAAAGAGAGAAAAAGTGGGGATAAAAGAGAGAAAAAGAGAGAAGGAAAGGGTGGGGGGGTCACTATGTATAAACCCTCAATATCACGTGCATTCAAGGCCTATATTTAAAATCCCTTATCTGTAAAATTTTTCATTAATAAAATGTACCTCTTTTCTATAAAAAACTATAAATTTTTTTCAAAACTATTTTAAATAGTCCCTTATGTATATTTATTTCTATAAATCTTAGAAATAAAAAATATCCTTCTGTTGAACTCATATGATAGGGTTACATATGATGAGTGACCCCCCGAGAAAAGAGAGGAGAAAAAAAGAGAGAAAAAGAGAGGAGATAAGAGAGGAAAATTACCATGAAAAGAGAAGGAAAGAGAGGATAAAAGAGAGAAAAGGTGAGGATAAAATGGAGAAAAAGAGAGAAGGAAAGAGAGGAGAAAGGAGAGGAAAAGAGAGGAAAAATAGAGAGAAAAAGTGGGGATAAAAGAGAGAAAAAGAGAGAAGAAAAGAGAGGAGAAAAGAGAGGAAAATAGAGGAAAAGCGAGGAGAAAAAAAGAGAGAAAAAGAGAGGAGATAAAAGAGGAAAATTACCACGAAAAGAGAAGGAAAGAGAGGATAAAAGAGAGAAGGAAAAAGAGAGAAAAGGTGAGGATAAAAGAGAGAAAAAGAGAGAAGGAAAGAGAGGAGAAAGGAGAGAAAAAGAGAGAAAAAGAGAGGAGATAAGAGAGGAAAATTACCACGAAAAGAGAAGGAAAGAGGATAAAAGAGAGAAGGAAAAAGAGAGAAAAAGAGAGAAGGAAAGAGAGGAGAAAAGAGAGAAGGGAAAGAGATAAAAAGAGAGAAGGAAAGAGATAAGAAAACAGATGAAAAGAGAAGGAAAGAGAGGAGACAAGAGAGAAAAAGAGAGATGAAAAGAGAAGGAAAGAGAGGATAAAAGAGAGAGGAAAAAGAGAGGAAAATAGAGAGTGTAATCCCTTTCTTCAATCATGCTTTCCTTTTCCATCATTCATGCAATCCCTTTCTTCAATCATGCTTTCCCTTTTCATCATTCATGCAATACCTTTCTTCATTCATGCAATCACTTATTTCTATCATTCGATATGCAATCCTTTTCTTGGAAGTGGAAGGGGAAGGGGAAGGGAAGGAAAATGAAGAACATCTAAGACTGTCGAAGCACATCTATATCCGCATCTAACAGTGTGTGTATAGGTGTGGCTATCTTTTTCCAAAAATAGATGCATCTATAGACACGCTGTTAAACACGCTCTTAGACGCATCTATAGATGCGCTCCGATAGACTCACTTTTTTTAGAACTTGAAAAGGACATGCGCCTGACACAAAAAAACAACACTAGTACCAAAATCATTCGTTCCTTGCATACGACAAAGTATGAATCCAAAGAGAGAAACTTCCAAAGAAGATCAACCATCAAGAGATGAGCAAGAGACTTACCTTGGATAGAGGTATGGAAGCTTCTTGTCCTTCTCCAAATCTGCTTCTCTTTCTTCTCTTTCTTGTTCACCCTCTGCTTCTCTTTCTTCTCTTCCTTGTTCACCCTCTTCTCTTGTGTGCTTGGGGATGATTGTGTAAGCCTTGAAATGAGTGTGGGTGCTTGGAAATAAGTGTGGATGCCAGGAGCTATGTTTGTTAATAGCAAAGCAAGCCGCACGACATTAAAAGTATGTGAAGAAAAGCAAGCACGCTAAAAGTAGGTTCAAAAATCAGCTCACAGTCTGCGCATTTAATAGTGCATCTAAAAGGGAATCTAAATGTGCATCTAAATGCGCATCTATCAACGCATCTATAGTACATTTTAGATGCACCTATAGATCATGTGCTTTTAGACATGCCACAGAGTTTTTAACATTTACAAGTCATGCAAGAGCAAATTTTTTGGGTTGTTTATTTGTAGGATGTTTTCATCTTCAACAAGTAGCTCCAGTCAGGATGAATCCCTCCGTATCCACCATCGCAAAATATGGTTGGAGCAAAAAATCAAATGTATGTGTGATCGATGTCAAGGAAACATGTATCGTGCATGCAGAATTACACTCAATCATGTCTCAAAGTATGGAGAATGGGATGCGACCATAAATATGGTAAGTGTTAAACAGTTAAGGTTGATTGAGATACTTATGGGTATTCATGTGTTTGAGTTATGATTCCATTTTAATTTGATACAGGATGCAGTGCCACACCCATGTATGTTGCCCTATGCTTGTCGTGAGGAGGCGAAGCGTCGACAATATGAGGTGGGATCTTCAAGAGGGACTGTTACGGATGCATGGAGTGATGGTGATAGTATCCCTCTGCCATTACCTCATGAGGCCATGGAGGAGGAGGTGTTTGATGATATGGTTTTGCGACATTTTCCCATAATCCCTTGCATCCAACATATGTCATGGCATTCCTCCCATCAATCAACCAATGGCAAGAGGAGAACTCCCACAGACACTCCTACGTGAAAGCCTATTGAAGACACATGGCCAAGCTTCAAGGAAGAATGTAGGAGCTTGAGACTTGGATTGGGTATGGATGGTGTGAACCCATTTTGTCTCAAAAGCACCTCTTACAGTGTATGGCCAGTGATATTGGTGAATTATAATCTTCCATCCTCTATGGCTATCAAGAAAGGACATGTTATGTTATCCCTTCTAATTCCAAGGAAACATAAAGTCAAAAATCCTGATGTTTATTTGGAGCCTTTGATTGATGAGCTAGAGATACTTTGGAGAGGTATCGAGGTGTATGATGTGAGCAGGCCTCCCTCGTCACGAGACTTCAACTGCAAAGCAGTCTTGATGTGAGCAATGCATGACTTCCCAGGCTATGGTGAGTATTCAAGTAAGCATTGCACATTTAATTATGAGTAGGCAACCGATGTGGCACCCTAAACCCACCTTCAACTCTTAATTGCGTTTATTGTTCAGGTCTCACTACATCGGGTTACCATGCATGTCCTATTTGTGGTCCTTCGCTAGTTCCCTCATGGGCAGATGCATTGAATAAGGTCATCTATGAGAATCACCATCGATTTCTCCCACCTGATCATCCTAGATATGTCGCTCCTTGGAATGAAGGCCCCCCACAATCACTCACTGCGGGAGATTAGATGAGAATTTGGGGCGGTTCCATGACTCCTCCACCACTTGGCATGAGCCGGTAAGGGTTTGTAACTATTGTGTGCTATATTGGCTAGAAATAAAGATTGCCCACTAACACCAGCTTTTGTTTAAATACTCCATCTTTTATTGTTTACCATATTGGTCCCACCTCAAGATCAATGACTTGCTTGATCCCATGCATATCTTCAAGAATGTGGCGTCTACCATTTGGGAACATTTGAATGGGACACGAGATTTCGTAGGCATAAGGGAGGATTTATGCACCACAGGGAGGATGCATAAGCTTGGCCACAAGAGAGACCAAATGGGCATGTTTTTTTACCTTGTGCACTATGGAGGTTATCAAAGTTAGAGACAGTGGTAGTGAAGCGTGCTATCACTACCATTCGTTCTCCCACTGGATGCATGAGGTGTTTGAAGGGGGCCTTCACAAAGAGCAAGAAAAGAGATGTAGAGCAAAATTTATACGGCTTGAAATCTCATGATTGGCACAAGATGCTCCAAGTAAGTATTTTATCTGCACAATATATTTTTCCTTTCAAATTTATGAGTGAATTAGAAGCAACTAATCAACCATTCCTCATGTGTTCAGTTCATACTACCTACTAGCATTTCTCACAGTGCATCAAAGGATGTGAAGGATTGTATTTACAAGATGGGTGAGCTTGTGAGGTACTTTACAGGATACAAAATGTGAATATTGTATTTACAAGATGGGCGAGCTTGTGAGGTACTTTACAGGATGCAAGGTGTTCATATTGCTAATATTGCATACTTTTTTCTTTCTAGGTATGTGAGCTCAAAGGAAATAGATCCCACCACGCTTGAGAATACTCGAGTTATGCCAGTGGAGGTGGTTTTTTTAGTGGAAGAGACATTTCCACGTTCTATTCTCACAAGCCAACTACATCTCATAGTGCGTTTGGTGGATGAGATTGCTATTTGTAGTACTATGCATGCACGATGGTTGTTCTTCCTCGAGCGCTTCATGAAGACCTTAAAGGGTTTTGTGAGACAAAATGTAAGACCTGAAGGTAGCATGGCTGAGGGTTGGTTGGTACAAGAATCACTTGTATATATTTCAGAGTTTCTTGTTGATGTGGATAGCTCTCTCCCATGAACAGTTTGTCCCTCCATAGGTCCACTTGTGTTGGACACAAGTATTCCTATCACAACCATGGGATTTGCTTCCATAGAAGTTCTGATTGAAACTCCACTTTGAGTTAACTCCTTGTAATTGATTAAATCGTGTAGGCTTGGGTGTGGCCATAGGGACCAAAATTTGATCAAGAATAGGTCTACTGAGATGAGTAGTATCTATAACTTTCTCTTAAGAGAGAGGAAGGGATGTATTTTTGTATTTGTCCATGTATGTTGTGTCATAGTATCCCAAGAGATCCTTTTCCACAAAAACATACAAAGTCTTTTTCCTCTAAGAGTGAATTCGCATGAGGGTATAAACAATGAGATTTCCTATAATAGACTCCCACATATTCATCACGAGTATGGATTAAGAGAATATTTGATGCAGATGCTATTTTTTTGTCTAAGAAATGCAACAACAATTTTTCTTCATCTTATTTTTAGATGAAGGCCTCTTTTGTAGACACCACGGATCTTGTGTGCCATACTCTCAGTATCTAAGAGCACTTCCAAAGGATATTCATGTGGATTGGCTACTTAAAGAAATGGAGAGAGCAGAGAAACAAGGGGATGCATATAACAATGGAAGAATGGGATTATGCTAGGGGATGCATGACCAAGGTCGATATATAGAATGCTATGCATAAGTTAGGAGCTTTCAATAATTTAGATTGCTTATTTAATTGATTTTGTCTTGGTGTAGTGTACTATGTTCAATGCTATATGGTGTGAGAGCAAGCATTTTCAAACACAACGGATTGATGATAAGAGAAACACAAAAGATTGCGGTGTCATTGCTAGCTTTGAGGGAGCCAATGCAGCCATGGATGATTATTATGGCATAATCCAAGATATTATTAACCTTGATTTTCGACGCTTCTTTGTGTATGTTTTGGATGTAAAGTGGTTTAAGGACGTGGTGGAAAGAGGCCCTAATGCAACAATCAAATGCCATGCAAGTGGCTTTGTAACTATTGACTCCACAAAGTTTTGGCAAAGTAAGAAGGACACACTAGTACTACTGCAACAATGTGAACAAGTATTGTACACACATATGAAAATACTCACTTTTAAATATTTGATACCTTCGATGCAAGTAAATAACATGATTGTATTTGTGTTTGAACTAGGTTGTCTATCAACCAATGGTGGATAATAATAGATGGTGGCATGTCATACCTATTACACCACGTTCCAAAGTGATGTATAGTACATTTACTAATATGGAGCATATGGAGGATGATCATGGCCATGGAGGTAATGATGACCGTGATACGAGAGAGGAGGATGATCATGAGATAGGAGATATAGATATTGAGGCCATTACCCATGAGGACGAGCCTACCATTGGTGATGTTGATTTCGATGAGCACATGAGTAGCACAAGTAGTAGTGGGTTGAATGTATTTGTTACATTGCTCTCTCTTTCTCTTCCTGGCACTTTCCATTCTCTATGCAAACTGACTCTCCCCTTTTCTCTCATTGAATCCCTCGCACTTTGGACCGTATGTTCTCTCTGGCACAAAAACCAATTATGTTTGAGTGATTCTACAACTCTCTCTCTCGAGCTCTCTCTCTTTCTCTTTCTTTCTCTCTTAGGATGACTTTCTCGTATAGTAAGATTGAGCATGCATGTTTTGACATATTGTCTTCTTGTGTCGTTCATTAATTTATGATTTACCATTAAAATACGGTTGTGCACAAGATGGAGAACTCTGCACTAGAAGTGCCACACCATGAAGGGAACTCGCTCAATGCATTGCCCATAGAATTGCTTCAAAAGGAACATGAGACACTTGACATTAACAGTTGTCAGACATTTCAAGCATACCACAAAGGACTTGGACTTGAGAATGACGGTTGACATTTTGTCTAAGGTTATATAACATCTAGATATGCAAGAGGTTGTCAATGAGACAAATTTTCAAAGCCAGTCCATATCAATGGCAATAGTGGATGATCTAAAGACATCATTGAGTCTTGTGAAAAGAGTAGAAAGTGCTGATAAGTTAGCTACAAAGAGAGTAGCTCTCCACATGATTGCTAACACTTCAGCATTTCAAAAATATAGTGATAGCAATGTAGCTAAAGCCCTTGGAATTTAAGCATAAAATTTAAAGAAACGTTGCATGGACATACAACAAGCTTCCTTCAAATGGGCAGATGGAGGTCAAAAGCGTAGACATGATTCCTGAAGTTGTGAGGTTGTTCAATGTGTTGTCCAGTTCTAAAAATAAAACACCATGGTTTCCCCAAACAAGAAGGATGTTTGCAGACATAGGCTTGGCCCAAAAAAGTATGCAATACACCCCCCCATTTCTTGGAGCTCACAGAGGTGCATCTTCCTTCTTTCAATGAAGCCCAAGTTACACACTATTATTTGGTACTCTTTACAACTATTTACTACTGTCAGGGATAATATTAGTATTGTTTGGATGTTAAATCTAACATTTAACACTGTACCAGACTCTATATGAAGTGAATTTAACACTAAATCATAGAATCACGATACTAAATACTACACCAAGGACTTAATACATTTATAGTATAGACCATATTTTAGAAATTAGTCCTAGGAATAAAGATAGGACAAAATAGTATTGTTTGCTCTTTCAAGTCAGTTATTATGACTAAATAGAATACTCATTATGACTAAATAGTACTATTTAGTGTTAATTAGTAGTTTATGATGTTTGAAATTGTTTGTATTAGAGAAGGACTTCGAGCGTAATCATTCTCTCGTTGCACGAACACCTGCTACTAGTTTTATTAGGTACTATCTAGTACTATCCCTTCCACTAACCCTGCTACTAGTACTATGTAGTATTGTTTAGATACTATTCTCTTCCTTGCCTTAACTCTGCTATTACTACTATTAGTTCTATTTAGTATTATTTTGCAATATTTTAGCACTATTTAGTACTATGTAGCACTTAGTAACATTTAGCACTGAGTAAGTACTATTTATTATTGAGTACTATTTAGGACTCAACAATTCTTAGCGCTTAGTAATATTGGCACTTAGTAAGTACTCTTCAATACTATCTAGCACTTCGTAATATTAGCACTTACTATTCAATACTTATAGTACTATATAGCACCTAGTAATATCACACTTACCATCAAGCACTTGCTATTTAGTACTAATAGTACTACAGATCAAGCACTTACTATTTAGTAATATTATCACTTGCTATCCAGCACTTACTAATATTAACACTTCCTATTTAGTACTATGTAGCACTTATTGTTTAGTAGTATCTAGCACTGGTAATATTACCACTTATGAATATTACCAGTTAATATTTAGTACTAATAGTACTATGTACCACTTAGTAATATTAGCACTTACTAATATTAGCACTTAGTACTATATAGCACTTAGTAATATTAGCACTTACTAATAGTACTATCTAGCACTTAGTAATATTAGCACTTACCTAATAGTACTAATATTAGCACTTACTAATAGTACTAAACTAACAATTAGTAATATTTGCACTTAGTACTATCTAGCATTTAGTAAAATATTTGGCACTTAGTACTATGTAAAAATATTTAGTACTATCTAGCATTTACTATTTAGTACTTACTATTTAGTTCTATCTAGAATTTAAATAATACTTAGCACCTAAAACTATTTAACATTTAGTACTATCTCACACTTACTGATATTTGGCACTACTAGTAGCAGTTAAGACTTAGTAATCGAGTGATAGAACTTAGAAAAATAATGATGGAACTCTAAGTTTTAAATAACTTATAGTTTTTTGTTTGCTGTCTAGGTTTAAATAATATTGATTGTTGATGATTGATTTTACAGGCAGAATTCTTCCTTAATTTCAAGGAGGAGCATCCTTCCATAGATATTGGTTTCCGTTCTTTTCAGAATTTGAAGCCCTATTTCATTAAAAAACTGAAGGAAAGGAATACATTTTTTTGTATTTACCATACAAGAATAGACTTGTTCCAACTAGCAGTGAATTCCATGAGGCAGATTAGCACATTGTTGCATGGAGATATGCCTGATTGCTTATGCAAGGTCTGTAGGCCCCAAGGGGAGGACACGTGTGTTGCCCACACCAACAGTTGTTCTTTTGTGTCTAAAATGTGGCATTCGACAATATGTCCAAAGGAAGAGGATGCTGAATGGCACAAGCTTGAATGCTTATTGCGCAAATGTGACAAGTTCCCACAATTGTTGTTTTGCCCATGTGAGTTGGATGATGCAAATGGTGCATTGATAAGATGGAATACGCATGAATATGTCACTGAGGATACAGGAAAAGATGATGCAAAGCTAAGAATAAATTTCTTATACAAGGAAACTCCTCCATCCATCATCATCCCTCAATACTTGCAACACTTAAATGTGTTTATCACTCACAGCTTCCGTAGTTTTTGGCAACACTCTCAATTCAAAAAGTGCACCATAAATTTTCTTGATGATGTGGTGCTTTCAATTGTTGACTTTGCAGAGAACTATACATTGAAAGTGCAGAATGAGGTTCAATCAATGCACTGGCATAATGACCAAGTGACCATCTTGGTTCATATTTGCTATTGGAAGGAGGTAAGCGAGATAAAAAAGCAATCCATGTTTTACATTTCAAATGATAAAGAACATGACACACTATTTGTGCAGCATTGCTTTATGCTCCACCATCAATGGTTGGTGTCTAAAGGCTTGAAGTTTAAAAGGAACTAGGTTTGGTGAGATGGGGTAGCACCTCAGTTCAAGGCCACTGGCCCATTTTACTTTGTTGCAAGGTAAGACATTGGACATTGCCCCCTTATTTTCTACATCACGCTGAAGATGTTGCATATTTTAAAATGCAATATATTTGTTGTTTCTAATGCTAGGAATTGCTCTTTGACTAGCATTCGGATGATGTGGAGCTTTTTTGGAAGCGGTCATGGCAAGGGAGAACATGGGCTGGTGCAGCCATAAAGCGTGTACTAACCTCGGGGGGGTCACTCATCATATGTAACCCTATCACATGAGTTCAACAGAAGGATATTTTTAATTCCTAAATTTCTCAAAAATTAATATACATAAGGGAGCATTTAAAATGAAATGTAAAAAAATTTACAGATTTGTATAGAAAAAGGGTACGTTTTATTAAGGAAAAATTTACAGATAAGGGATTTTACAAATAGGCCTCGAATGCACGTGATATAGAGGGTTCATAATAGTGACCCCCCCGAGGTACTAACCACCAATGATGAGCAATTTTATGTAAATGGTGCAAAGCTACAAAATGCACACATGTTGTGGAATGGTTGGCATGGAAGATGGGAGATGATTCTAAACAAAGGCTATTATTAGAAGTAAAGGTTGGTGATGTTGACACGTCTAAAGCATGGAACTGCCAGACCATCAAAGGAAGTCGTTCAACACACAACATATTGGGTTTTAGTAACAAAGATCCCACACAAGCCTTGTTTAGAAATTTGTCATGATTTTGTTCATTTTGCATGGATGAAACATGGGATAAGTGCACCAATTTATCTCATGCAAGTCCATGGACCTTGAACAAGCCCATCAATGGACAGACTGTGGGGGTTCAAGGTCACTGTGTGTTTACCCCAGTTATGTACAATACTCAAACACATATATAAATGAATGAAAAAGAAGATTAGGGTGTTCTGCACCCACCAAAAACTTGTGTGGCTCTTTGTTTTTCTCTCCTTCTTCTTCTGTTCCACTTCCGTTGAGAGCACTCTCAACTAGTATCAGAGCTCGGGTGATCTAGCTGACCGTGCGTGAATGCCTGGAAGCCCAGCAGCTCTGTGAGAGGAAGGAGAAGCTCTGTGGGAAGCTTTGTGGATGATTTTACTTGCATCCGAGTGTGCAGAGACCTTGAAGGAACCTTTGGAAAAGTCACTTTGGTTTTGTGAAGTGGTTTTGAGAGCCTGTTAAGTGTTTTCAAAGAAAAAGTCATTTTTTTAGCTTTTCCCTGTTCCGTTCGAGACTTTGTATTGACTTGTAGGGGCAACCATTGCCTGCTTTTGGTGTCCATTTTGCTTCAGGAGCTTGGAAACACCTTCATTCTTGAATTTGGGATCATTTCATTGGATTTTTGACTCACTGTGTCAGTTTCAACGTTTTTCTGCCCGGGTATTAGAACTCAATTTTGAAGCAACCATTGCAGATTTGTCAGTTTCGGTGGACTCAGGAGGTCCTAAAACTTCTATGTTGCTCATCATTCGCACTCCGGTGGATTTTACAAATAGTTTAACTTCCAAAAACGTTTTTCAGTCCGTGTGTTGGACCCAGTGATTGGGACCACGATTTCCAAAACTGTCTATCCCATTGCATTTCTGATGCCTAAAAACCCGTGTGTTGGACCCAGTGATTGGGACCACGATTTCCAAAACTGTCTATCCCATTGCATTTCTGATGCCTAAAAACCCCTACCTATCAGTTCTTACGTGATTCGGTGGAGTATTTTCAGAGTTATAGATCTCTGTGTATTTGATTTCGTCTCTCCGTTATGCATTTTTCATTCTAAGGTTTTAAAACCTTAGATTTATGCCACATGGCAGTGGATAAGTGTTGATTCCCATTTCTCACTCATTGGTTGGGATTTTGGAGTTCCAGTAGAAGAGAGATATTTGTAGATTGTCTTGTTGAGTCCGATTATGCAATGGTGTCCATGTTTTGAGGCATCTCAGGTTCTATTTTCAGTAGCGATCATTGCCATAGGACCATGATTTCTTGAGCATACCTTATGCAGATCACTCTTGTTGCAGTTTGAGCCGTGTGCGCTCATTCGTGGTGTGCATTGGGTTGCAGTGGATGATTTATAGGCCATTTGGATGCATTGCGATCCTTATTAGATGTGCTGATAGGCCCAGATTGCCTTGTGGGATGCTATTTTTTAATGGACTCTTTGCACATGGATGTTATTTTATGTTGAGGGACAGCCATTTGACACATTGCAAGTGATGCACTGATAGTGTTATGCTCTCTTGGATGAGATATTGTTGATGCATATGCCCATGGACAATGTTTATGCTTGAGCCATTTGGCACTTATCGGCATTTTTAATTGCCATTGCAATTGACATTTTCTTTTGAGCCAGATTTGCTCATAAGGATGCATAGTACATGCACATGAGTCAGCTGTATCTTTTGATGCTTTGAGCTTTGAGTTTTGGTGATATTTCACTCTATTGTGGCATACACATTTGGGTGCACTTGGTATTTGGAGTGTCTAACATAATTTCATTCAAAAAACAAGAAGATAAATTGTTAAAAAAACAAGAAGATAAATTGCAAAAAGAGTTTTATTTAAAACTTGCCCAACCAGCTCTCATATAATGTAATTTCATAGACGATCTGGTCCTAACATTTGGGGTTGGGCATTTGCTCAACTTTAGTAACTATTTTACTGAATTTCCTCTTCTTTGTCCCCGCAGTGAGAAGGCTACCTAGTATTGTGTCATCCTCTATTTGCTCTCCATCAGAGCTATCGTGCAGTTTAGGGCTTTAGGCCTGATATAATCTCAACTACCTCAGTGACCCTCTCATTGCTATCTGTGTCGAGCTTTTCACCACTATCCGTGTGTTCACCCTTGCTGTTCTTTCTAGCCAACTCCCCACCACCACCTATGTCTTTGCCCTTCCTGTGGTTGGGTGAAAGCATGCTATGGTGTCTAAAAAAGTACTCTTTTTAGCAAAGGTTCTAGCATAGATATAGTACTAAATTGTGTACAAAAATGCGTTGATAGTTGGATTAGATTTCCACATATTGAGGAGTCCATGATCTGCAATTTGCAATCCACTCTCAATCGAGGATGATTTCCTTGCACATCGAGGAATCCGCGATTTGCAATCTACTCTCAATTGACTCTCTTCTCTCTCATGGAATCACTCGCACATGTTTGAAACCATTAACAATCGACACTCTTCTCTCTCATGTAGTCCTGTCTTTGTCACTATAATTATCTCCACTCATCTTCACTAGAGATCCATTGCTCTCTCTCCCGGGGGGTCCATTGGGGTTTATGGTATAGTACCATGTGAGTGTAAGGGAGGGGGGTTATATAAGGGAAGGAAGTACATTTTATAAGGTAAGGTCCCGTAAATAGGGGGTAGAAAAGGGGAATTTTCATATATTTATTGCACGCAGGTGACGACTCCTTATCACTACTAGTGAATCCCCCGTGCTCTCTCTCTCCTATAGGTCCATTTCTCTCTCTCTCCCTATCTCTCTCCATTCTCTATGCAAACTAGCTCTCCCCTTCTATCTCATTGAAGCCCTCGCACTTTGGACTGTATGTTCTCTCTGGCGCAAAAACCACTTATGTTTGAGTGATTCTACAGCTCTATCTCTCTCTCTATATAGAGCTCTCTCTCTTTCTCTCTCTCTAGAGCTTTTAGGATGACTTTCTCGTATAGTAAGATTAAGCATGCATGTTTTGATGTATTGTCTTCTTATGTCGTTCATCAATTTATGATTTACCATTGAAATATGGTTGTGCACAGGATGGAGAGCTCCACACTAGAAGTGCCACACCATGAAGGAAACTCACTCAATGCACTGCCACAACATTGCTTCAAAAGGAACATGAGACACTTGACATTAATAGTTGTGCGACATTTCAAGCATACCACAAAGAACTTGGACTTGAGAATGAAGGCTGAAATTTTGTCTAAGATTATAAAACATCCAGATATGCAAGGGGTTGTCGATGAGACAATTTTTCAAAGCGAGTCGATATCAATGGCAATAGTGGATAATCTAAAGACATCATTGAGTCTTGTGAAAAGAGTACAAAGTGCTGATAAGTTAGCCTGTGAAAGGAGAAGCTCTCCACATGATTGCTAACACTTCAACATTTCAAAAATATAGTGATAGCAAAGTAGCTAAAGCCCTTGGAATTCAAGCACAAAATCTAAAGAAACATCGCGTGGACATAAAACAAGCTTCCTTCAAATGGGCAGATGGATGTCAAAAGCATAGACAAGATTCCTTAAATTGCGAGGTTGTTCAATGTGTTGTCCAGTTCTACAAAGACAACATCATGGTTTCCCCAAAGAAGAAGGATGTTTGTAGGCATAGGCTTGGCCCAAAAAAGTATGCAATACATCCCACCCATTTCTTGGAGCTTACAGAGGTGCATCTTCCTTCTTTCAATGAAGCCCAAGCTACACACTATTATTTGGTACTCTTTACAACTATTTAGTACTATCAGGGATAATATTAATATTCTTCAGATGTTGAAGCTAACATTTAACACTGTAACAGACTCTATTGAAGTGAATTTAGCACTAAATCATAGAATCATACTACTAAATACTACATCAGGGACTTAATACGTTTATAGTATAGACCATATTTTAGAAATCAGTCCTAGGAATAAAGATAGGATAAAACAGTATTGTTCGCTCTTTCGAGTCAATTATTATGACTAAATAGAATACTTGTTATGACTAACTATACTATTTAGTGTTAATTAGTAGTGTGTGATGTTTGAAATTATTTGTATTAGAGGAGGACTTCGAGCGTAATCATTCTCTCCTTACACTAACCCTACTACTAGTCCTATTTAGTACTATCTAGTACTATCCCTTGCACTAACTCTGCTACTAGTACTATATAGTACTATTTAGATATTGTTCTCTTCCTTGCCCTACTATTAGTTCCATTTAGTATTACTTTGCAGTATTTTAGCACTATTTAGTACTATGTAGCACTTAGTAACATTTAGCACTGAGTAAGTACTGTTTACTGAGTACTATTTGGGACTCAATAATTCTTAGCACTTAGTAATATTAGCACTTAGTAAGTTCTCTTCAATACTATCTAGCACTTGGTAATATTAGCACTTACTATTCAATACTAATAGTACTATATAGCACCTAGTAATAGCACACTTACCATCTAGCGCTTGCTATTTAGTACTAATAGTACTACAAATCAAGCATTCACTATTTAGTAATATTAGCAGTTGCTATCTAACACTTACTAATATTAACACTTCGTGTTTAGTACCATCCACAGCACTGGTACTAATTAGCACTTACTAATATTATCACTTAATATTTAGTACTAATAGTACTATCTAGCACCTAGTAATATTAGCAGTTACTAATATTAGCACTTAGTAATATTAGCACTTACCAATAGTACTATGAAGCACTTAATAATATTAGCAATTACTAATAGTACTAATATTAACAGTTACTAATACTACTCAACTAGCAGTTAGTAATATTCGCACTTAGTACTATCTAGTATTTAGTAAAATATTTAGCACTTAGTACTATGTAAACATATTTAGTACTATCTAGCATTTACTATTTAGTACTATCTAGAATTTACAACAATACTTAACATCTAGTACTATTTAGCATTTAGTACTATGTAGCACTTACTAATATTTGGCACTACTAGTAGCAGTTGACTAGTAATTGAGTTATAGAATTTAGAAAAATAATGATGGCACTCTAAGTTCTAAATAACTTATAGTTTTTTTGTTTACTATCTAGGTTTAAATAATACTGATTGTTGATGATTGATTTTGCAGGCAGCATTCTTCCTTAATTTCAACGAGGAGCATCCTTCCATAGATATTGGTTTCCGTTCTTTTTAGAATATGAAGCCCTATTTCATTAAAAAACTGAAGGAAAGAAATACTTGTTGTATTTACAATACAAGAATAGACTTGTTCTAACTAGCAGTGAATTCCATGAGGCAGAATAGCACATTGTTGCATGGAGATATGTGTGATTGCTTATGCAAGGTCTGTAGGCCCCAAGGGGAGGACACGTGTGCTGCCCACACCAAAAGTTGTTCATCTGTGCCTAAAATGTGGCGTTCGGCAGTATGTCCAAAGGAAGAGGATGCTGAATGGCACAAGCTTGAATGCTTATTGCGCAAATGTGACAAGTGCCTACAACCATTATTTTGCCCATGTGAGTTGGATGATGCAAATGGTGCATTGATAAGATGGAATACGTATGAATATGTCATCGAGGATGTGGGAAAAGGTGATGCAAAGAAAAGAATAAAATTTTTATACAAGGAAACTCCTCCATCCATCATCATCCCTCAATACTTGTTGCAACACTTAAATGTGTTTATCACTCACAACTTCCATAGTTATTGACAACACTCTCAATTCAAAGAGTGCACCACAAATTTTCCTGATGATGTGGTGCTTTTAGTTGTCGACTTTGCAGAGAAATATACATTCAAAGTGCAGAATGAGGTTCAATCAATGCATTGGCATAATGACTAAGTGACCATCTTGGTTCATATTTGCTATTGGAAGGAGACAAGTGAGATAAAAAAGCAATCCATCTTTTACATTTTAGATGACAAAGAACATGACACACTATTTGTGCAGCATTACTTTATGCTCCACCATCAATGGTTGGTGTCTAAAGGCTTGAAGTTTAAAAGACACTGGGTTTAGTTAGATGGGGCAGCATCTCAGTTCAAGGCCACTCGCCCATTTTACTGTTGTTTGTTATGCTAGGTATTTGACTGGGATTTGGATAATGTGGAACTTTTTTGGAAGTGGTCATGGCAAGGGAGAACATGATGGGGCTTGTGCAGCCATAAAGCGTGCACTAACTAGTGAGCAATTAGATGTAAATAGTGCAAAGCTACAAAATGCACACGATGTTGTGGAATGGTTGGCATGGAAGATGAGAGATGATTCTCAATAGAGGCTCTTCGTAGAAGTAAAGGTTAGTGATGTTGACAGGTCTAAAGCATGGAACTGCCAAACCATCAAAGGAAGTCATTCAACACACTGCATACTAGGTTTAGTTAATAACAAAGATCCCACACAAGCCTTGTTTAGACATTCGTCATGCTTTTGTTCATTCGGCATGGATGAAACATGGGATAAGTGCACCAATTTATCTCATGCAAGTTTATGGACCTTGAACAGGCTGGAGCCCATCAATGGACAGACTGCATTAGACATGGAGAAGGAATCTATAACATATGCAATGGATAGAGACCAGTTGGCTAACATGCTTGAGATGGATGGGTGACCATTTTGCATTTGCATTTGAGCCATTGAATAGCCTATTGATTCTGATTGTTTTCTTTCTTATTAAATCCTTAATTTGGTTATTTCACATTGAACATCCCCATATCAATATTTTTTTTGTTCTAGTAATGTCCTATCACACCATAGTCCAGGGTTGATCATACAAGATAAATGGGTGCTCAACAGTCCCCTACAAACGAAGATAATGAGTATCATTATGTGGTGCTGTGCTCAAAACAAAAAACAGTCCTCGTAGAGCAAGAAACAGATGCCTGGGGTAATGTCTTCAACATTAGGGATCAAGTGGTTTCTGGAATCTTTTATGCAAAAATCCCAAAATACAAAAGTAGTTATGCATTACTAAAAGATGCACCTCCCACTATAGTGCATGTTGATGCGGTGTTGGCAATAAAGTTCCAAATCTTGCAAGCGACTTGCAAGCGAAGCACAAGGTTAAAGGCCAGAGAATGGTGTAGTGTGTACCCCAGGAGATGCACGAAGGAATCTTCGCAAACCTTTCTCTATAAGAACTATTGCTGAGCATGTATTTTTGCAATGGCTCTTACATATTTTTGTGCGCATTTTGTATTTTTAGCTGCCCCTTTGGGGGTGCTTTTTGTAATATAAAGACATCTTTTTTCTCTCGAGGACGCTCCGTAGTGAGGAACTTTAATAGTTTTTAGTACTATTTGTTTTAATTGTCTACTATTATATTATTATTGTTTAGGTACTACTGTCATATCATACTATTAGCCCTATTTTTTAGTGATTGTGTACTATTGTAGTAATTTTTGTAGTTCATATTAAGTTTGTTCTATCATACTACTTAGTAGTACTACTATTTGGTTAGTACTATTTAGTACTATGTACTACTATCTTAAGTAACTCATCTGCTATTGATTGAGAGAGAGAGAGAGATAGAGAGAGAGAAGAGAGAGACAGAGAACCATTGTACTATTGTCATATCATACTACTTAGTACTATTTGGGTAGTACTATGTGATACTATGTAGTACTATCTTAAGTAGCACATCTGCTATCAATTGAGACAGTGAGAGAGAGAGAGAGAGAGAGAGAGAGAGAGATAGAGAGAGAACCATTGTACTACTGTCATATCATATTTTTGTAATGTTGTTCCTCTTTTTGATATATTGCACTTATAATTCAGAATGAGCCATACAAAATCAGAAGGCGCCATATAAAATCATAATGAGACATATAGAATCAGTCATATGACATTACGAAGCCCAAACGACTTGGATACAACAGCTTTGCGCTGCACTCCACACCCCAATATACTATGTTCTAGGAAGGAACAACCTTAGAATGTAGGAGTTTTTGGCTCTTCTTCCTTAGCATCCTCATTAGTAGCCGACTCGAGGGACTGTCATCTCGGACATCCAAAGTTGCTATTTCTTCTAGGCTGTACCCTCTGCATCTGTAAGGTCTCTAAAGATGTTGTCAGCCCTTTTTGCAATTTTATCCTGTATCTCTAGAGCAGAAGAGTGTATAGCTCTATTGCACATTTATGGATCTATAATGCCAGTCAAAAACAGCCAACTGTATGAGCACCAGGGATGATTTTTTCATGTAAGTTTCATTAAGATGTGAAACTTTTATATCTGTGTCGAAAGTTTGTATTCATTAATAAAAATAAATGTTTGAAACATTCGCCAAGATTTGAAACTATTATGTGAAAATTTTTGGACTTTCGCCAGGATATACATATTTTCCTTCAAAATTCAAAAGAAAATATACAAAATTGTGCTATATGCTATCGATATTGTGAAACAAACAAAAATATATTGATAAAATTTTGCCAAGATTTTATATTAATATATAAATATACCTTCAATAAAAACATCCATGATGAGCACCATAACAGACATGAAACATGATTCGTTAGCTTAGACTAATAGTTATTAGTATAATTTTATCTAGAACCAAAATTGGTACTGTATGGTTGAGCAAAAAATACTATAAAAGATAACATATAAAAAAGGACCATATATTTTATTGCATCAACATTGGCTATTTATGCACTGATTAAAACAATGGCTCACCTACTAGTACTTTTATCAGCAAATACCAGTACCATTTAATAGCACCAATACCATGTAAGAACACCAGTACATTTATCAACTCACCATTAATTTTATCAGCAAAGTAACCAGCAAAGTTTGTATTACAAAGTAACTAGTACAAGTCTGTATTTAGAAAGTAACAACATCTATATTCATCAATGTACAAGTCCTTTACAATCTTGCCTTCAAGGCCTAGTGTATGGTGGGTATTGGTTTACATAAGGATTATGCCTAAGAATCTATTGGCACATCTCATGTGGAAGGTCTGCTATTCTTTGTTAGATGATAAACTAGTCGGTGGGCTTTGGATCTTCAGTTAATAGTGAAACGATAGCATCAACACACCCCATGTCAGCATAATCTACGGAAAAGACTTCAACAAATAATTTGGTTGGATGCTCACCACGGGCAGCTCTGCAATGCACTCAGTCACATGGCCTTCATATGGGTATCTCATTGTAAAGGTAGGAACACTTTCTCTAGCATTTGTTAAATCCAATAAGTATGGGAGCAACTGATCTGATAGCTCATCATCATCATTACGATCTCTGTCATAGGAGAAAGGAGTTATGTAGGAACCGAGTGGATTTAATGCTGCTTTCAAAGGAGTGTCGTCAACCAGGAGTGTGTTCATGGGATCATAGTCAATGTCATGCATAGCCAATGCACTAAATGGCTTCAGTAGACACATCTCATCCAGCCATGTTGGGTGGTGGAATTCTTCCCTTGTACAACAATCCTTCTGTGCAAAGTTGAGTAGGACTTGAACTCCCTAAACTCATCATATCCCAATTTTCTTTATATCAAAGACACTATGGGACTGACATTTCTCCTTGTCATACTACTCCATATAGCGATCTCAAAATGCTCCGACAAAGATTTCATGAAATTGATCAACTGTAGCCGCAAAGAGACGACATGATTGCCTAATTTATGAACATCACCACCTTGGTTCATTTCAGAAGCAATCTGCCCTCAGGGGGGTCACTATGTATAAACCCTCATATCATGTGTGTTCAAGGCCTATTTGTAAAATCCCTTATCCGTAATTTTTCCATTAATAAAATGTACCCTTTTTCTATACTAACCTGTACATTTTTTTCAATATCATTTTAAAAACTCCCTTATGTAAATTAAATTTTGTGAATTTTAGATATTAAAAATATCCTTTTGTTGAACTCACGTGATAGGGTTACATATGATGACTGACCCCCCCAAGAATCTGCCACCACCTCTTTAACAATATTCCATTCAAATCAAAGATTAAAAACTTTTTTTGAGGCAGAACATCTCTGGAGTCACCTAGAAGCAACAATAACACATATACAAATGCACATACTTGAGTTGATAAATTGCAGAAAGAATTTCATATCAACTTATGAGAAGATAAATTGCAAAAAGAATTTCATTTAAAAAACAAGGAAGATAAATTGCAAAAATAATTTCATTCAAGAAACAAGAAAATCAATTGTAATTGAAACAAGAAGATAAATTGCAAAAAGAGTTTCATTTAAAACTTGCAAGACCAGCTCTCATACAATGTCATTTCATAGATGATCTGGTCCTAATATTTGGGGTTGGGCATTTGCTAGGATCAATCAAATGTGACTTAGTAAACATTTGACTAAATTTCCTCTTCTTTGTCCTCGTAGGGAGAAGGCTACCTAGTACTATGTCATCCTCCATTTGCTCTCCATCAGAGCTGTCAGGCAGTTTTAGGCTTTAGCCCTGATATAATCTCAGTTGCCTCAGTGACCCTCTCACCGCTATCTACGTCGAGCTTTTCATGTGTGTTCACCCTTGCTCTTCTTTCTAGTCAACTCCCCACTGCCACCTATGTCTTCGTCCTTGCTGTGGTTTTCCGACAAGTCCTGCATGTCCAATCTTGCTATTGCTTCCTCTATAATCCTGTCCAATTGCTGCAAATTTTCTTCATCTAAGTTCAGCAGATCATCTTCATCCAAGTGCTGATCATCTTCGATGTCTAAAGTTAGATTGTCTACAAGAAATAAAGTCAGATCAGAAATGCATTTGGGGTGCTATACATAGAAGACTGTAAATGTGCATCTTCACAAAAAAATACATACCCTCCTTTTCCTCTATATTCTTACTTCTGTACAATGACTGCACAGTAGATTTCTTCTTGTCTTGTATGTGGCACTTCATCTTAGTAAGAGCTTTCTTAACTAGCAAAGTTTCATCTGCTGAACAATATATAATACATGAATAGATGCAATATGTAAAATAGGAATAAATGAAATAGATAAAACAGGAACTTATAAAAATAAATACCCTCCTTTGGCCACATAGGGCAAAAAAACAGTCCTACCTCTCTCCTCTACAACTTTCAGGTCCCCCTGTGCCATTGCCTATTGCTTTTTCACTTTGTCCAACATTCCATCCTCGTCATATTCCTGATCCCCAACATTATCCAAGGAGTTGTTATCTTCCAACTGACTTCCATCAAATAGTTGTTCGTTGTCTTCTTTTCCACACGAGGCATGCCCTCTACTTGTTCTTTCTTGGTGTCTATGAACACATTTGAAATGTTGGGAGTTTAAAATTTCTCATTTTTAACAGCTTCATCTTGCTTTCTACTAGTCTTCAACTTTTTTGGACATGGTATTTCGGTGTCTTTACCTGTTTGTGTAAGGAAAAGAACAATTATTTGAAACTGATTTCAAAAGGCAAATAGATTATTTAACGATAGACAATAATCAAAAAAATGGTAGTTTTTAGACTTGATGAAAATATGGCCCTTGAGGGGTCCCCTTGAGGAGCAAGGGACATATTCCAACACAACCCTTGCCCCTAAAGGGGACCCCTCAAGGGCCATATTTCCATTGGTTGTGTTAGAGTCCAGATGTGATTGGTACTAAACGTTACTAAGTGCTAAGTGCTACTAGTAGTGCTAAATACTACTAATACTGTTAAGTACTGATACATAGTACTAAATACTACCAATATTCCTAAGTACTAAACAGTACTAATGCTAATCCTAATACTACTACATAATACTAAGTGCTAACTAAGGTACTAAATACTACTAATACTAAATACTACTAAGTGCTAACTAGTGCTAAATACTACTGATACTAAATAGTACTAAATACTGCTAAATACTACTGATACTAAATAGTACTAAGTGCTAACTAGTACTCACTTCTAACTTAGAGTGCCGAATAGTAGATGTAAATAGTATTAAATGCTGAATAGTACTAAATGCTAAATAGTACTAAATGATGAATAGTACTAAATACTAAATTATAGTTCTAAAAACTAAAATAGTACTAAATGCTAGGTAGTCCTAAATGGTACTAAATGCTTAGTAGTATTTAGCCTTTTAGGCTATCCTTTGAGTACTAAATGACATATATTACTACATGCTAGGTGATGCTAATATTACTAAGTGTTGAATAGTCCTAAATGCTAAATAGTACTAATGCTGAATAGTACTACATTCCAAATACTACTAAATGCCAGATAGTGTTAAATTCAAAAATTCAAATTTTGAATTCCCTCCCTCCTCTCTCCTCCCTCCTTCTCTCTCCTCCCTCCCTACCTCCCCCTCCTCCCTCCCCCTCCCTCACCCCCCCTCCTCACTCCCTCCTCCCCCTCCCTCCTCCTCCCCCTCCCTCCCTCCCTCTCCCTCTCCCCTCTCCTCCCCTCCCCCTCCTCACTCCCTCCTCCCCCTTCCTCCTCCTCCCCCTCCCTCCCTCCCTCCTCCATGCTTGCACCTTCTACCCTCCCCCTCCCTCCCTCCCCCATGCCTGCTCCTCCTATCCTCCCCCTCCCTCCTCCTCCACTGCTGTTCCTCCTCCCCCCTTGCTCCTGCTCCTCCCTCCTCCCTCCTTCCTCCTCTATGCCTACTCCTCCTCACCCTCCACACCTGCTGGTTTTCCCCCGTTTCCTCCTCTTCAACTACTAGTCCTCCCTCCCCCATCCCTCCTCCTCCTTGCCCTCCCTCTTCTTGCATGCTACTCCTTCAAGCCTGCATCTCCACACCTTCTCCTTCTCTACACTCCTTTAGTCATGGCACCATTCGAGGACGTCTCCAACAAGTACCAGGTTCACTTAGAGTTGGAGGCTGAATATGCAAGCACACGTAGTCTAGGATTGAGGGGAGCTTCCAAAATCCACAGTCTTCGTTCGCAAGGAAAGAAGCATCTCGACCTTTGGGTAGAAGGATCCTTGTATCCTTTAGATCCTGCAAACCAAAAGAGCCCTCCTTTCCATACAATGCATGAGCTAGTTTGGTTTGTTGGAAATGAGCATGCGGGGTTGCTTGGTTATTGCAATCGGTTAAACAATGCTTAGTCAATGGCTATGCAAGCAAGCAAGATGTGCAGAGCCCAAGCAGAGATGCTAGCACATTTAGGAAATAGCACCATTGTTGCAATGCATAACTCTATGCAGGATCTTCAAATGGAGAACCAGGATCTTTATGATAAAGCTAAAGCATTGGACTTGGAGTGACATAAATTAGAAGAGTCACTCTATAAGCTAGCTGAGTCCAAAAAAGGCACATCTTCTTTAGGAACTTCATGGAAGATGTGATGGGAAGAATAGACAGGGATGATATTGACTATTCATATGCTCTAGCTAGTTTATTGAAGTCAAGCGATGTCATTGGGATACTAAGGGACCCAAGACACAAGCGCCTACGTGTGCAAGTTGCTGACGAGGTGATGAAGGACTTCAAGGATATTGTGGATGCAAAGGAGATTCTTATAGCTTGTGATACTGCTGGTGTAAGTCGTGAAGCTTACACATCTATTTTTAAAATTTTCAAGTTTGCTATTTTGGGAAAGTGTAAGAAGTCTATAGTGCCCCTACCCACACCTTGGTCTGTGAGATGTGCACGGCGAGAAACAAACCAACAAGAGAAACACTTGGAGGGTACCATTGCATAAGGGGCACAATGACTTGGAAGAGTAAAAAGAAATCTAGCTTGCAAACCTTTGAGATGAATGCTTTCAACAATGTCTACTTAGATGTTGAGAAACTGCAACAAGCAATGGTCAAATTCTATGGCATGAGAGAAGATGGTAAGAGGAAATCCATTATAGCATTGCACTTTACTTAGTTCATTTCCTATATCATGTTTATCCTAACGATTTTTCTCTTTTGTTGTACAGATTGCAATGGAAAGCTCATATTTGTCATCAAAATGGATGAAGCTCAATTGGTGAAAGAACACAAGTTAGAGAGAGTCAGCATTTGCATTATGAATAAAGCCTTAGCCTTTGTTCAAGGCGATGAAGAAGTAGAGCAAGATTTCTCAGTGCAATCAGAGAAAGATATATGGTGGCTTGCAGCATTCGAGACTCCGAAACAATGCCATGAGACATTGAAGTGGATTCTAGATAGAACAGGAATCCCATCCTCGGGGGGGTTATCATATGTAACCCTATCACGTGAGTTCAACAGAAGGATATTTTCTATTTCTAAAATTTACAGAAATAAATATACATAAGGGACTATTTAAAATAGTTTTGGAAAATTTTTACAGATTTGTATAGAAAAGGGGTACATTTTATTAATGAAAAAATTTACAGATAAGGGATTTTAAATATAGGTCTTGCACGCATGTGGTATAGAGGGTTTATACATAGTGACCCCCCCGAGATCCCATCCACCATCCAAAGACAAGAGGAAGGGAAAACATTGACAGTGGATGGCCATGGAACCTTTCAAGTTGAATGGTATCTTGCTGGTGATTTGAAAACCCTCAAGTGCTTGCATGGTTGTGGTACAAGGGCAAATGCGATGAACACATGCCTTTATTTCATGTGTTCGCAATGTAAGCAAAAGGTTGGCTTACAATGGGAGAATGGCATTCTATCTTGCAACCAAATGCAAGCTCCAAATCGCGACAAGAAGGATCCAAAGTGGGATCCCATCTTGCCCATCCCACTTGAGAGAGTACACATATGTACTTTACATGCAGAACTGCACGTACTTAATAAGCTGTTGTATTTGCATCTTGTTTATGCTTGGAATTTAATTCCGCAAGAAGTATCCGCACGGTGCATTGCAAAAGCTGAGAAGTTGTTGTCAGAGATTGGATTCCATGGAGGACATGTCAAACTTAAGGAGGATAAGAAAATGTCTTGGGCAACACAGAATCTTCCTGCAAAAGTGTCCATGGGTGGAGGGAAGGCAAGGAGATTCCTATCGAACCACAATCTTGACAAAGACAAACATACATTGTCTCAAAGTAGTTTGGGTTGGGAATACTGGAAAGTATTGTGTGAATGCACGACCAATAAGGCTTCTCATCCTCAAGTAGCAACTTTAAGAGCTAAAGTATGGACAAAGGTAGATGCATTGATAAAATTGCTTTGCCAAGTTTAAATCAATGAGATGTATTATGAAAGGTTCAAGATGGCTGTGAGAGAGTTTATGCAATTAATGGTGAAAGCATCGGGGGAGTCGCACATTATGCATTACATGATAATCTTGGCACCATCGTAATATTTAGCACTTGCTTTATAAATAGTTTTTGTTGCTGATTTGATTCTCATCCTATTTGCAGCATATTCTTTGTGCACACGGACCATGGTTTGTACAAAATTGGGGTCCTTTATCAATTTGGAATACACAAGGCATGGAGAAGTCGCACTACAGAGCCAAGGCAGCCTACTTCAAGAACTCAAGGCATGGTGGTGGTGTCACTCACAGTAATGCATTGCATGAGATGTTCGACTGGTTTTTTAGATGTCTACTAGGAAGGACTTTGAAGTCTGAAAAGGCAAAGGCATCAGAACTTGCAAAAACAGTTCAAATTGTATCAAAGAATAGAAGGCCTAGTACTTGGAAAGCATCCATAGGGAGTCAAGGAGTCACACGTTGGTTGCAAGCTAGAGTGAGAGAAGGGAGCAGATGGGTCTAACCACCAACAGAAGCTATGGTGTAATTGTATACAAATATGAAATAAATATATTGCTTATTTTGACCACAATTTGTCTACTCACTCTTTAATATCTTGCTTATTTTAACCACAATATTTGTACTCACATAACGTTGGGGAAAGTGGGGACATGGTGAAGGAGGGGGGAGAGAAGGGACGGACATGGAGCGGGGCAAGGGGAGGGGTGGAGTGGTAACAAGGGTGGGGGGAGGGGGGAATGGGGGTATGGGGGAGCGCGACGGGTGTGGGCAGGGCAAGTAGGGGGAGGGCAAGGGGGGGAGGGTGATGAGGGTGGGGGGGGGTTGGAGGGGTTAGGGCGGGGATAGGGAGCACGATGAAACCCTAAATGTAATTAAAAAGGATGTTAAAACATGATGGGCCCTTATAAATATTTTAAAAAAACCCTAACTTTCATTATTCAATGGCAAGAGTGAAGAACACTGCTAGACCCACTGGACGCTACCTCCACCCTTCCTCCTCTAGCTCCACCACCTCCATGGCATCTATGCACACGAACCTATCCGAGTTCGGTGGCACCTCCCCTGACTCTCGTGAGCCCTCCCCTAACTCCCCCAAGTCTCGTGAGCCCACTCCCCAGTCTCCTGAGCCTTCTTCTCCTCCCAAGTCCTGTGAGCCCACTTGCCAGCCCTAAGAGCATGAGCCTTCCCCTCAGCCTTCTCCCCAGCCTTTCCCTCAACCTCAGCCTCAACATGACCCTCAAACTTCCCCTCAGCCTTCCCCTCAGCCTGACCCTCAGCCTGACCCTCACCCTCACCCTTAGCCTTCCCCTCAACGTTCCCTCAGCCTTCCCCTTGGCCTTCCCCTCCCCATGAAATCCCTCTCCCGATCGAAAAAAATGTGTTTGATAACCTCCCGGATATAGAGAGGCTTCCTGAGGGTCAACAGACTGCCAGGAAGAGCACCATCTTCCCTCTCCCAGAGATACAGCCCATGGCAGAGATGACCCTTGTGCCCATGAGGGGGGTAAAGTAGACTCCGAGGAAGCCCCATCCCAAAGAAGGCCGAATCTCCAGACGTCAGCGAGAGAAGGACTCGGAGGAGGACCAACATAGACAGGAGCAACGGAGGCCGTGGAAAGGTGTTCGGGTACCTGTAAGGCCCCCACCAAGAATCTAGAAGCCATACTAAGCAAAACTAGGAGTGCAGGCCCTAAGGGAGATCAAGCAAATACAGTTCTTCTTTCTCTTTTTATCATCAGAAGAAGATGGGTTACCAGAGTCCTTACCCTTACCTTTCTTTGATCTGGTCCAGAAAGCCGAATCTTCTCCAATCCTCATCTTTTGATGTATGTCCTCCTCTAGAAGCATCGCACTGAAATCCTCAAAGTTGAGGGACGGAATTCTGTTCTGCATCTCGGGGGGTTCACTCATCATATGTAACCCTATCACGTGAGTTCAACAGAAGGATATGTTTTATTTCTAAAATTTATAGAAATAAATATACATAAGGGACTATTTAAAATAGTTTTTCGAAAAATCTACAGATTTGTATAGAAAAGGGGTACATTTTATTAATGAAAAATTTACAGATAAGGGATTTTAGAAATAGGCCTTGAACGCACGTGGTATAGAGGGTTTATACATAGTGACTCCCCCGAGTTCTGCATATTCAGTGCTGTAACAAGACCATCGCACTTTGGTGGGAGAATCTGTATGCACCTTCGTGCTAGATTCTCGCTGGTGATGGTGATGCCAATCGCAGTCATCTAATCGCGTAGATTCTTCACCCTGGTGATGAACTTCTCTGTAGCTTCAGACTCAGACAACTTTTCATTCGCGAGTTGAGTCTCCAGATTTTGAATCCGCGTCTGATTCGTGGTCTCGTACTGATTTTTCAAGACCGTCCATGCCTTCTCCGCTGTGGTGACATGTTGAATTAATGCCATGACAAATTCACTACACTGCAGACAATAGAACACAGCGCATATGCATTTCTTCTTGTCCACGTGAGAATCTCATCCGCAGTTGGTACTATCTGTTATCCTGCATTAGCTAGATTCGGTCTCAGTACCAGCCTCACGTCCACCCCAGTAGCAGTGTCCCAAAGCTCATATGCGCTTAGGATGGTCTTCATTTTGAACTTCCAGAGAGGATAGTTAGAGCCATCCAATTTTCCACTTTCGCTGAACGGTGGGATTCGCAGTCTTGCGGGCTGGGCCATCGCTCACAATCTGCTCACAAACAGAAACACACTACCAAATCTTCTTGCTAGAGTCCAGGCTCTGATATCATGTAAGAAAATAATACGACATCTATGCCCAACAGATAACAGGATCTCGTATGCAAGAGAGAAAACAAGATAGTATGGAGAATCAAAAATTTGATTACTGTAGAATTGATACAATAGATGGCGCTACCTCCGAGCCGTGCGCTCCTGTGAAGGAAGCTTCGATGGTGTGCTGGAAACAGTAGAAGACAGAGGCTGAATGCTAAGGAATCAAGGTTGTTGTAGCCAGTGATGAAATGGGCTTCACAAGCTTGCTCTTATATAGCTTACCAGTCGTAGTCGGTTAGGCTCAATTGGGTGGCCGACCCAGTCCACCCAAAACGATCGACTGGGGGTCGGTCCTGAAATAGGCCACCGACCATACGATAGAACCGGTGCGCAAAAATAGAGCAACTGACCTACAAACTCCGTTCGGCCCACAGCCATCCCGGATCATCTGAGGCTCCAAACGGGCCCCGCAACCCAAGAGTGGGTTGCCCCGAGAAATGCTCCGTCTACCCTCAGTGCAATCAGTCAAGGGATGCCTTCCCACACTTGCATGTAGCCTAGTTGGTGGTGTGCCAACTCTATCTGAAGCCATCCAGCCATCAGGCCACACATGGCCCCCATCTGGTGTCCAAACCAGGACCTACCGGCGGATAACCGAGCTACTCAAACGCCTTCTCCTCATATGGGGGTTTACAAGTAGAGTTAGCTGGTTCCCGCGTAGTTACACGAGAGTGGAGCATTGATATCTAACAATAAAGAGAACTTTCAAAGCGAAATCACTTCATTACCTTGAAACTATGTGTCCTTTCTTCTGAAGTTGATTCTTTATACTTCAATAAGGCAGAGAAAGAGATGAAAATGATAGAACACCCTTTTTTCGTACTTCTTCAAAGAAGAATCAGGTTGTACCTTTGGTTTCGAAGAAGAGAGTAGCAATGTACAAATGAATGGAAGTAATAACAAAATAGAAGAGAGGAGGGATGAAAGCTTGGGCAAAAGTTTTCTCTGAGAGATTTTCGCAGATATAAGAAAAACGTGAAGAAAGAGGAGGGAAAGTGACTAATCAAGAGTAGATTAAAACAAGAAGCTTGGACGGAAGTTTTCTCTGAGACATTTTCGCATGTATAAGAAAAACGTGCACAAAGAGGAGGAAAAATGACTAATCAAGAGTAGAACAAACATAATTTGAAACAAGGTGCTACAAGATGGCAGGATTGCATTTTTGGAGTGCATGGAGGAGGTGAAACGTTTTGGAAAAGAGGGAACAGTGAGAGAGTTGGTTTGGAAGTCAAAGTTTGTTGAACTAGAAGGAAAATGTGAGCATAGTTCTAGTTGGGGTCGAGTTTGGATGGGAGGAAAACAAGGAGGCTTGACATGGTCAGGCCCATGTCACGCCAGATCTGCCATGGGCAATATTTTATTGTGAAGAACCAATGACGTTTTTTGAGGTATTTTGAAAAAAAGATGGAATTTCCCCTAGAATTGAGGAGCCTCTGTTACAAAGAAGTCCACATGGCATAATCTCCTTGATGGATTCCATATTCCCTTATCCAGGCCTCTAATATTTTAATGATTCTCTAAAGGGCCCTTTTTGAGTCCAAAATTTTTGTAATGCAAATTCCATGCAACATAGGTAGTTGTTCTCTATGGAGAGTTAGCATTACAACCTACATAAATTGTGTGATTACAGCAGATGTATGCTCATTGAGGACAAAGGGAGAGAGAGAGAAGTGCACACGATATAACTACCTGTACACTAAGTGTATTGACAATAAACATGAAGATATACATGTGAACCCCTTGGGGTTAGGGCTAGGGTTAGGTTTTTCCCCAATGCCCTAGTGGATAGTGCAATTTACACTATCTCTAACACCACCTCTTAAACTGCATTGGGTAAATAGAGGGTGCATGTACAAGACGTGTTTGTGGATTTCATTTGGTACATATGATAGCATCCAAAATGAAAAGAAAACTAAAAGAAATCAGAGTAGTATGTACGTATGTGAGCACAGTGAGACTATGTAGCGGAAGCATGTACAATGAGTACAACTTACAATCCTGTACATATCGTGGATTTCCCCCTCTTAAGTTGTGGGTCATCCTTCGCCTTTGGGAATAAAACCCAGAGGATAGGCCGAAAGGAAGACGAAGGAAATATGCAGAAGGTAAATTCCACCTAGATCAAAGACTGCTCGATCGAAAGATGACTGCGTGAATGACTGTGTGTATTGTTGCATGCAGAACATGTCAAAGCTGAACATGTCATAAGTTGTTGTGGACTGTGCAGCTACTCTGAGGCATCCAGATGTGTGGTTGGTCGATGTAGGGATGGATAAAGAATCTGGTAGATTGTAACATACAAGTGTCACCAACCGCTGACAACTACAATAGAGCTATGATCTCTGTCGAATGATGCGGGGTTGAAGAATACTGTATAGTCGATGTGGACAAAGTGATCCTGGGACTGAAAATCTAAGGCCGAAGGTGCATGTATGGTACACTGCTCTGAAGAAGAGGGACATCAAACTGACAAGGTATGGCAACTTGTCAAACCCGTATGCTCAACTTTCATCAGCTAGAGATCTGTCTGATGTGTGCATGGCTAAACATCCATCAGCATGGGATGTAGCATCGGTCATAGGCTCATCGAGAAGGAGCTGACAACATAAAGGCCTAGAAACCTACCCGTGTACCAACGAGAGTGTCTACCCATGAGAACACTGTGTGAGAGCTTCCACTAGGGGGCTTATGCTAAACGGTAAAAACCAAGTCATGTGAGAACAGTTGTGTACCAAGGATCAAGCCTGTAACATAAAGATGGCAACTGCGTGTTGGGATAGCCAAAAGACTGTACAAGGCTGATGTGAATGTGTGCAAGAACCAATGCCAAAAATAGTCAACAAATGTGATTGTACATGGGTGGCATATGTGCATGCAAGAAGAATGCAACCATCCTGAATCCGAGAGGAAAACTCTGCCAAGTGTCACACTGAGGTGCTGAATTGCCAAATGTCAAGAGACTGAGATGGTGCCAGTGTGTGAATATGTATCCGATGATAGATCCGAAGGGATTGACGTCAGTGGGGACTAATCAGAAAATGTGGTGATGGCTGACTTGGCTTGGTGGCATCAAATCTCCTCTACGGCGGTGCTAGTCTCTACAACTGGACTCTACAACTGGACTACACATCGAAGCGCAAAATGCAACAAAAGAATTTCATCTTAATTCATTTTATGTGCTAGGTGGTTAGGATTTAATGATGCTGACCTATGGAAATATCATATGTGAAATCTGATGTGATAAGTAGGTATAGAGTGCGAGTTAGCAAGAAATTTTTCTTTTTGGAACGTTGCAAAATTCCCTCTAGATCAAAAGATACGGCCCCCGAAAGTATGCACCAAACTTTGATCCCAAGAAGGCCCAAAAATGATGATGTGGCCTATGGTGAGGTGGCAGGCTGAGCTCACATGTTGTTTGCACTACATGCCTATGAGGCACTCTATGCTGAGGTGGTTTGCTGACTATGCAAGCTTGTCCTTGCTGCTGACATGGCTGTTGATGATGTGGCATTGCCATGTGGCATGATGATGTGGTAGGATAAAGGATAGCTTTGGATAACCTAACCAACTACTCAATTGGGGTCAACTTTGATCCCAGTAAGGCCCAAAAATGATGATGTGGCCTATGGTGAGGTGGCAGCTGAGATCACATGCTGTTTACATTGCGTGCCTGTGAGGCACTGGTAAGGTGGCACTGCTAACTGTTCCCTGCTACTGTTGTTGACCTGGCAATTAATGATGTGGCATTGCCATGTGGCATGATGATGTGGCAAGATAAAGGACAGCTTTGGATAACTTGACCAACTACTCAAGCAGGGTCAACTTAACCTGATCGAAGTTTGAGCCTATCTACCACGTGGTACTCTGTCGACCGAGATCTTCAAGAACAAGCTGATGGAATCTCCATGAGATTCTATTGATGGAAGGTGGTCATTGGAGCGACTAGCTATGGTGCATTGAAGGAGTGTAGATGGGTAAAGCAAGCCAACTTTTCTTTGTGTTGAAGTCATTGTGGAGCTTGCTGTCAGGAAGCCGTCATCTCGACTCTTGATGAAGGCCATTTGCACAGTGAGCGCCTTAGTTGCTCTACCTTGTCGAGATGGGAGTCAACTGATCATAGTCAAATGGGCTGTTGAAGGCTCTATGTCTGTTGAGGGAGGTCATTGTCGCATGAGCTAATGGAGAGCTTTTGTCACTGGTGTAGGAGTTGTCGTCGTTCGGTGGAGCCAAGCGTTTCGGTAGTTGATGGCGCAGGAGAGTCAGTGGTGTGGCAGTGCAGCTGAGCCATGTAGGAGGTCCTTTGCTAGTATGTGTTGTAGAAGTCCTCAAGCCCCAAAGTAGAGAGTCGTTGAGGGCCGATTGGTAGCTGGAGAGCTTTGGAGGACAATATGTCAGGCAGCTGTGGTGGTATCCACTTGTTGCTGTGGGCTGGTCGTTTGAGCTTAGGCATTGTTGATCTAGAGTTGATGATGGCAGCTAGAGCGAAGGCAACAACAAGATTGCCGATGTTGTTGTTGTTGCAGAGAAGTCTCCTGTGAGCCCGTTTGCAAGAGAGGCTGGCGCTTGGTTCATTGCCTTCTTGGAGGAGATGGTTGAGCCGATGGGAAGCCATGGAGGTTGGAGCTTTTGCCTTTGCTATTTGGTTCATTGAGGAATCCCCTCATGCAAGGCTGGTTGTAGTCCCATGAGCTTTGGAGCTCTGCTAGGTGCCCTTGAGCTTGGAGCTCATTGAACTACTCTTGGAGTCTTCTTGGGAAGTTTGTCGTGTGGTTTGAAGGAGGATGTGTATTGGCTTAGGCGCTCTAGGCATGCCTGTGAGCTCGACTCTAAGAACTCTCTCTCCCCGAAGTTCCCAGTAAAGGAAAGAGATGTAGAGAATATGACAAAGGTGCCTCGCGGAGAGGGTTTGTGCCTTAATGGAGCAAGGGCTTGCGTGCCTTGATGAAGCAAGGGTTTCTTATGGAAGGAGGGCTTGACACTCACGAAGGGAGTGGGAGCACCTGGTGCTCTGATACCATGATATTAGAAGTAAGAGAGAGAGAGAGAGAGAGAGAGAGAGAGAGGAGTGCACATGATATAGCTACCTGTACACTAAGTGTATTGACAATGAACATGAAGATATACATGTGAACCCCTTAGGGTTAGGGTAAGGGTTAGGATTAGCCCCTGTGCCCTATGTGGATAGTGCAATTTACACTATCTCTAACACCGAAGTGTTCAAAAAGGTCAATGTTCTAGTGATGACGAGATCCAAGGGTCTGGTAAAGGAGAAGCTATCTAAAGTGAAGGAAACAAGGGACAATAAACTTCATTGGAAAGATTAGGAAGAAGTATGTACATCAGTATTGAAGGAGAACAGAGAATGTAGACTGAGGAGGTGGACTCTGGTCGGCGGGCAGTTGAAGGAGAAATTTAGTGGGACGGCAAGTCCGATAGGTGATCCAACAAAAACTCTGACATCAAGTCTAACAAAGAAGCATGACATGAACTCCAAAGATCATACTTCAAAAACAGAAAGTAAGAAGGCAAGTGAGGACAACCTCTTGGCGGAATTACAGACATCAATCAAGATCACATTGGACTAGTTCTTGACCTTGGCTCTAGCATTCTGAGAAACTTTTATCAAAGATTTTAGAATGAATCTAAGAAAAATAAGGTCAAGGAACCTCTACATGAAGAGGAGGACCATGCCACAATCAAGGTACATTGTAATGGCCAAGAGATAGTAGAAACATTGTTGGACGGCGGATCTACTGTGAACATTCTCCCTCAGAACATGTACAAAAAATGGGGTTAAAGGAAGTGGAAGAAGCCCCATTTCACGTCAAAATGGCATATCAAAAGACAAGTTCAACCATTGGGCATTGTTCAAAACCAGCAAACCCACATTGAGGGTATGATATTTTGTTTGAATTTTGCGATTCTACAAATGGAAACGGGCAACCTATCATAACCCATGTTGTTCAACCAACCATAGTTCAAAACAACCAAGGTGAAGAGGGATTGGGGGGCCTCCAAGATCATAGTCCAAAAAGCTACTATCAAACATGACCCCGATGGTGGTTCTACAGAAGGAAAATAGACTCTTATTTTGTAATGTCTAAATATGTTGACAAAAATGTATGACAATGAGGAGCAAGAATTTCTCTATGCTAATCCATCTATTGTACCTTTGTTCGAAGTGGATTTCACACATGTTGCACACCTGTTGCATAGTAGTATCTGATTGCCGA
This sequence comes from Dipteris shenzhenensis, assembly GCF_047967505.1. Taxonomy (NCBI): domain Eukaryota; kingdom Viridiplantae; phylum Streptophyta; class Polypodiopsida; order Gleicheniales; family Dipteridaceae; genus Dipteris; species Dipteris shenzhenensis. The sequence continues at coordinate 44,286,730 of NC_141617.1, forward strand.
TATATCAAATGTCCAAAAAGGATCGGAAGAAATACGATAAGAAGGTACGAGATTCAAAATTTAAAGAAGACAGTTCTGCATAACAAAATTGGAATGAACATGTGATAAAGGACGCTCTAAAAACTTATGAGGACCAAACGAAAAGAACATCAAGAGTTATAGAAGACGACCGAGGGAAATTGAACCTTAGAACAGTAGAAAAACCGCAGCCGGTGAAATCCAGTGTGCATGTAGAAGGATTGTTCAAGGAAGACCTGGTGTAGTTGGTGGTGGAATTCAATTTTTTTTTGCTTGGGAATACATAGACATGAGGGGAGCGGGCCCAAGTTTATGTGTGCATTGGATCAACCTCAAAATGGATGCAATGCCTATGGTGTAATAGAGAAACCGGATGAATCCCAATTACGCAAAGCTAGTGAAAGCGGAAATCGACAAGCTCCTTCGGGTAGGTTTCATCTATTCAGTTGACAAGGTCAAATGGTTGTTCTCGGATAGTCATTGTTCCCAAAAAGAAGGGTAAATTTTAGGTTTGTGTGGACTACAAAAAATTTAATGCAGCCAAAATAACCAACCTATTTCATGTGCCATTATGCAACACTGGGCTGGATTCAGTCGCGCTGAACATGAGGTCTATAGTCTTTATGATGGGTTCAATGAATATAATCAAATCCACATGGCCAAGGAGGATAAGGACAAAACAGCTTTTGTCACATAATGTGGAAGTGTTTGCCAGCAATGTGAGACTTTTGCCAACATTGCAGAAGTGGATACAAGATATTTGCGCTCCATATCTTACAACTTTTATGTGGGTACTCCTGGAGAGTTTGTGTGTTGGAAAAAAGGGAAGATCACCTTGAGCACTTGCGGCTGTGTTTCATGAAATATAGGGAATCTCGACTTAGTCTAAAGTTCACCTTGAACACTTGTGGCTGTGTTTCATGAAATATAGGGAATCTAACTAAGTGTGCTTTTGCAATCTGAAGAGGAGTTCTTTTGGGGCACATTATTTCTGAAGACAAGATGGCAATCAGCGTGAGGAAAGTCGCAGCCATACAGAAAGCAAAGGCACCGCACAATGCGAAGGAGGTCATGCAATTCATCAAATGGATCAAGTGGAATAATCCATTCATGTGGTACCTTTTTCATGTCTGTCAACCTTTGACAAAATTAACAAACAAAAATGTGCATTTCCTATGGAAGGAGAAGGATTTTCAATTGCTGAAGAAAATGTTGACTGTAGCATCGATTTTGGTTCCGCCAGACTAGAGTTTGGAGTTTCATGTTTTTGTGGATGCATCCAATATCATAATTGGGCAAGTCTTGATGTAGATGCACAAGTCTGGCTGCTACCATCCTATTTACTACACCAGTCTGGGTGGTAACAATCTGTTTACTACACGAGTCGGATATTGTCGTCAGGCAAAAAGAAACTACTCAATCACGAAAAGAGAAGGATCGTAGACTATCAAGCTTTATAAATATACCTCAACCCCGTCAAGAAAGTTAGCTTGATGGATATTGTTGTTGTAAAAATTCTACTACAGGGTTGTGCATACTCCTGAGAGGCAGCACCTGGTGGCAAATTACATAAGTCAACTAGAGACACGAGAGAGTCCAATGGGGGGAGTTCCGGATGATTTGCCGAATGCTTCACTGTCTTTGGTATAGGCTATGAAAACCACAGAATGGTATGACTAGATGCTGCAATTCCTCATAGATGGAGCGTGCCTAGAAACATTAACAAAAGACCAAAGATTCCAATTGGCACTAAGAAGTAAACCATTTATTATAATTGCAAGAACATTGTACAAGCACAAAATTGACCAGGTCATCTGACGTTGAACATGACCAACATGCTGTGTTACAAGAAGCCCATTTTGTTGGTGAGATCACAGAATTTTTTAAAAATTAGGCCGGACTTTGATGGCTGACACTAATCAAAGACTCAAAATTTTGCAACAAAGCGTCGGTATTGTCAGAGAGATGGGCAACCCAGAGACACTGACCAAATGCATTGAAATCCCGTTCTCCCGCTTGAACCATTTCAAAAATGGGATCTAGATTTTGTAGGCGATAGATTACTGCACAAAATGGGTGGATGAAAGCACTTGGAGACAATTCCGCAAGTAGCACTACAATATTTTTGTATCAAAAGGTCATCAATCATTTTGGATGTTTGATTGAGTTGGTGTTGGATCAAGGCGGTCGATTCCTGGGAAGAGGGGCGAAGAAACTAACATCGATGCATATGATTGTCCACAAAATGGCATCCACATACCACCCACAGTAATAGAGAGTAGCAATAAAAAAGTCACATTTTGAAATTGACAGTGTCAAAAAACAAGATGGATTGGGACATTAAGCTGATTTCTGCATTGTTGGCATTAAAAAGTCACATTTTGATGTTGCCAAGATGGCTAAGGGTCTGGACGTCTTAGAGACCCAGAAATCTTTGCCCACCTACAGACCAATTGGCTGCAGAAACTATAGCTATGGCATCCAAGGCACTAAACCTGCTAAATCTGAAACTGTTTGTGTGGAAGACACAGAAGTTAAACCTGATATTTTAAAGAATCTGGATGAGGTGATAGAACGAATACCTCAACACCCACATATTTCTCTACATGCTGCTGATGACGAACTCATGGAGGTAGTGCAGAGACCAGCTATCCAGCTGGTGGCCTATGCCAATTCAAGCCAAGATGAGGACGTTCAATTTACCGACAAACCAGATAAAGATGATCCTCTTGTGGAGGAGTCTATCCTGGCAGTACAAACTGTTGTACAAAATATTTGAATCAATTTGTGATATTGTGATATCTCTGTTTATCTGTACATGTTTAGTATTGCATTGCAACCCATTTCAACTGAATACAAAGTCGGAGTGTTCAACTTCCGTTAACAGCTACTCTTTGAGCCTCCTTTTCATGGTTGGTTAGGCCTCCCATCTCCCAAACCTCCTTTGTTCATATGTAGTTATTTGTTTTTTGTCCGTCAGTTGCTATCTTCCACAACCCAACAGTTCGGCTACTCTTGGTTCTTTGTGTGGCCATCTCAAGTTCTTCAATGCATTGTGTTTGCGGGCACCACTTTTAGCTTCTTCTTGCTGCAGCTTGTGTCTTTGAGACTTCTCTAGGCCGCATACATCTCCTTTGTTGATGTTTGATCTTCGTCTTTGTTTCAATCCTTCTTTGCTTTCTTTTAACAAGATTCTCTTTCCAAAAAGATTTTGAGTCTCCTCTTCAAAACTTTGCAAGTGTTCTTCTCTCTTTCTTTGCAAGCAGTCCTTTAGAAAGACTCAAAAATGAAGATATCTTCACTATTAGAGGGACAAACCCTTTCGAAAAATCAAAATGAGAAGACACCTCACCTCAAAAACTTGCAAACCAACCCAGATCAAACACTGAGCAACCTTTCTCAGAAAGCACAGCATGCAATCTTGTAGAGAACTCTCAGCACACCTCTATAAAACATATTCAGAAAGGCTTGCACGGCAACCTCAATAGGATATCGCTTAGGAATTTCAAATATGAGACAATAGGGAAAGGGAAACACATTCCCTAGAGACAAACTGGACCATCTACACAATGGTACTCACATTCCAAATATCTAACACACTTTGACACATAGTCAGACACTCTTACACATAGCCAAAAGCTTTCAACTACCAAGCAGAAACTTTCTGCTCTGATATCCCATGAAAGTGGAAACAAATCCCCAGGCTCAATGCACATAGAAAAGAGGATCATGGGAGAGCGCACACATGATTGGCTATACAAAATGTACACTTTCTATCATACCAAAAAGATGAAAAGATGAACATGATACAATATATACTGAGCAGCCTAATGACCCATACTTCAGCACAGACTCAGAGAGAGAGCCAAAGCTTGAAGGAGTCCTTAAGCCTTGTTTGCATTCTAAGCTACTATGGTAGATTGACCTCCAGATAGAGATCACGAAGCACACAATCCAGAGCTATTTGTAATCAAGCCCAAAGCCCACTATTCCTACGATGGTTGCATAGGCCAACTGCATAGGTTTTTAATGTATGCTTTACAAGCACAGGTTTTTAATGTATGCTTTACAACAACTAGCAAGCGCCCACCTAGTGTAGGCAATCATTTTGGCCACTAGAGAATATATCTTGGACTCTAGAGTCCATATCGTGAAAATTAGATGTTTGCCATCGGAGAATTTCTCAGTCACCGCAGCTTAGATCATAATGGTTTGAGAAGCCCAATTCAATGGCGATCAAATTGAAAATTATAACTACATTTTGGATGGCATTATCGCTAAGAATTCGTTCAATGGAAAACAAATTGAAATTGTGAGTGGATTTTATATGGCAATTTGATTTTCTATTGTAATAACAGTCTGATTTGGATTCAAAGGAAATATGAGCCTATGAATTAGTTGGTCCTGATCATTCTTCTAACAGTCTACTTTCCTTCTGGAAGCTGAATTGTATGGCGCTTTTCAAGCATTGATAGAAGTTTCCTTTTTCTAGGAAAAATAATAATAATAAGGTATCTGCCGGGGCATAAGCACCCTCAAAAGATAATTCATTGAAGCACATTAGCTAGCCACAAAGAGAGAGAGAGAGAGAGAGAGAGAGAGGGTCTTCTTCCTGATGCTCAACTAAAGAAATGAGAAAGCACCAATTTCCTCATGAGGCTGCAAAATATATACACATCATATTCATAAAGCTTGTCTGCTCTACTTAAATAAAAATGAGCCTATGAGAAATGATGCAAATGGTACAGTTAGATTATCATCAAGCTCAGTGCTGATTGGTAATGATTCTACTACTGTGGTCATAAACGACACTATAAATGTAGCAACTACCAGATTGAAGCTCATTTCATAGTAACCAAAAATAGAAAGATAGTAATGGTACCTGCAACGGGTCAAATTCAAAGATTAGCCATGTCTAAGAGATAGGAGTCCCAAAATAAGACAACGTGGAGGCCAAATGTAATCAAAGAAATATATACCCAATGGAAACAAGGAATCCAGCTATCAGCATGGCAGAACTCCCAACGTAAGACTTGTTGACATTGTAAGGAAGTTTCATACTTCCCCACCTTCTCCCAATCAGATCTGCAAAACCTGTGAGCAGGTACGAAGTTGTGAAATCTCAATTTCATGAAGGATCGACTTCAACTTTCAGAGACTAAAATGTGCCCTTAGTTTGTGATCAAAATTTACACCCCTTCACGAAGAGAGTTTTTAAAGAAAAATCCAATTCCTATGGAGAGCTAATGCCATCCTAGTCTTACCATCTCCAGCACAAAGGTTTGCAATTATGATTGGAGCAAGAGGGGATGTTCGCCATAGACAGGCAGTAGCCAATGTGATTGTCATCCCATAATAGAATGGTCCTTTCAACAGCTCCCTACAAGTCAATGATGTGACATGGATGAGATATCTAGCATAGAAGAAAATAACTTAAATTTATAATAGTGCTAGGTAGGCCCTCTGATATGGACACCATCCGCTATGAGTGTCTTTAAAGAAAGCATTGCACGTAAATAAGTAAATTAAAGATCTAAGATGAGCTCACTTCGGATCTCCATTCCTCGTCATAGCCTTCACAACAGCTTCATCTTTCATGAACCCATATCCTATTGCAAGCATCCGCAATCCATTCACCCCGGGTGAAAAGGCTGCAATGTAAGGCGCTACAGGGCCCTTGCTAGAGAATTTAAGAACCCAGGAGGTAAACACATTTAGTTAAATATGTAAGATAAAACATCTCACAGTTATGAAACACATAGATTTGGGAGTAGGGGGATGAGGCGTGAAGAGAGAAGAGGAAGGGGACAGGGAAGGAGAGGCAGCACGGATGGGAAGAAACTTTCACACGTGCACATGTACAAGTGTGAACACATGTGTGTGCATGTGGGGGAAGGAAATTGAGTTGTTGCAATTCACAAGCTCATAAAAACATCTCAAAATAAACCAAAATCCATTTGCATACAATCATTTTTCAACTGCACAAATCTGCATTTTCCAAATTATAGATGGTATTGCCTGCAAACACATAGAAGATACAGTATCCGTGCTTTGACATGAAGTAATCACTTATCAAGAAAGAGAATTCAATATGGCAGATGCATTAATGGCATCCCAATAGGGTGCGTATCTCTGTTTAACACATAGTGTACATTTAATTGCCTCTGCATGATATTCATACTCGGCTTAAGGACACACTTCTCAGGTTTCTCCAGCCAAATAGAGACTAGCACAATAAACAATGTAACAAGAAGCATGATTATAGCCAACAAAACCCCCAAAAAAAGACTAGTTAATTATATTCTCTTTTTTTTTCTTAAGGATCACAAACTTGCCTAATACACTGGTAAACATGATCAGGGACAACACCCATGAAGGTAATATAAAAGATGAACAGCAGGTGATGATGAACAAACGGGACAAGCCCAATCAAAGTATAGAGGACTACATCCCGACACTGGAGCACCTTGTGTCAAGTGTCCAAATAACACAAGCTAAAGCCATATGCAAGTGTAGAGACAACTTTTGAGAAAAGAAAAGAAACATAGAGATATAGGAGTGCCTCACTCAGAGATTTTCAAGTTGAGAATGCATCCATAAAACCTATCTCTACCTCCTCACATAGGAGCACCTCTACTTGAGATGTGCAAGTAAAACTTGTGATGACCAAACATCATGAGTTGACTAGAACTTTACTATGCTTCAATTTCTATGCTCTACAGGCAGACCATCAGGAGCTATGACGTAGGAAAAGAAACAGGAATTCCAGGTTCTCCTCTATGGGATAGTGGGTACATATGGAAGGACAAGAAAGAGTTTGCACATTTGTAAGACGTTTACTGAATATCAATAAGTAGTCCTACAGCAGCTGAGATGTTCTTTGGAAAATTCAGAAAGTCTGACAGTGTAATGATGTTCTCCTTTGTATATGCAGGATTGCACACAATCCCATATTGCTGCTGCTCAGGGCTAAATATCTTTGCTTTCATGTCATGTCTTAGAACTTTTCTTGCTTTTCTGATGCTCTCTCTCTCTCTCTCTCTCTCTCTGGCTTTTGTGAATCACACAAGGTCACCCGTAAACCATTGTTTAAATTTGTTCACTGCAGATCTATGTTAACCTTGTAAAGGCATCAGTAGCGGGACCTGAGATTTACGAAAGACAGAGCCTTGGCTTACCTGAACAAAGGCCAGAATAGCATGAATATTAGACCAATGCTGATATGCACCAGCTTGCGACTGATTTTCTGCAAAAAGAGATTCAATTGAAGCCATCCTGAGAAGAAAGGTACGAATCTCTGACGAGGCCCTTCGAGTTTTCAATTGCTAACACAGGTCAAGACAATCTCAAATTTCTAATGAGAATAACCATTTACATGCCCGTTGGTAAAGGAGGCATAATACGTTTTAGGACTTGATGTCTATGAGAATAAGCTTGACTCGTCTCACCTTGTCAAACACGGCTCTCTTCGCAAGTTCGTCCCAAAACCTCAAGCTTCCCAATGCCCCGCCTAATGTGACGAAGCCCATTGCCAAGTCATAAAAAAGCTCATTCTCAAATGAAAAGATTGCCATCCACTCTGGAGTAAACTGTAGGTCAAGAGCAATGACTCCAGCCGGGAGTTATGTTGACAAGGGATTCAAACTATCGCCTGGCTTTTCAAGCAGAAAGCTTTCCGACAACAGTCAAATTGGTGATGAGAATGCAGGGCAGAAGCAAACAAGCAAGCATTGAAAATGGGATAAATCGAAGCCCTGCCAGACACAGACGCGGGTCACGGGAGAGTGCTGCTCCATGTAGAGGGCGACGAGGCAGAGATAAGCTGAAGCATTCCCAAGCAGCGAAACTGCTGAAATCGGGGACGCCCTTAGCCAACATCCCCAATTCTATGACCGCAGCATACAGAGCTAACTGCAGGACGTGTAGGCTTAGATCTGCCTTGCCGCATAGAGCTATGGCTTGACGTAAGGGTGAACTAGCCACAGCTGAAATGTGTGGAACACTGAGGTAACTCGATCGCTCGGATTGCCTGGAGATCCACGAGCAAAGAGCGTTGCGCGTTGCAATAGTTTCACATTCCAGGATGCCAGGGGCCAAAAATCGAATCACAAACAAAATTCAAACTAGAACTCCACCCACGACGGAAAACATGAGCAAATCATGTTCATGTCGAAAGATTACAAAAATGATTTCCAAATGCACCGCGTCCTGTGAAGCAGAGACGAATCGTTCGAAAACAGCTACGATCTGCGAGGCCTTTCTAAGTTGCCTGCGACCTGAAAGTCAGTAGATTGCTCGAAGAACGTCGCGATACGCGATGGCGACAAGCTCCAAATGTGTAGTTTGACTCCAAAAAATCGTCGCTAACAGCTCCAAACCGCATCTAAATCTGCAAATATAACCTAAATCGCGCAGCGCGATCTGTATCCAATGAACTCAATACACAGTTTATCCCAAATCGGACGGAAGCATTCGACTCCCCAGAGTGAAGGTTCACAGTTGATGTGTTTGATTACATTCTGACATATGTCAGAAAGTGATTAAGCCTGACACGTATCACAGTGTCACACATGTTTGATTACATTCTGACATATGTCAGAAAGTCATTAAGTCAACCCTCAGCTACGTCAGCTTCGTTTCTGACACATCACAGCAACTCAATCATCCACGTCAACCCTCGTGTTTTGACACTTGGTGCTTTGGCTGCTGCGTCTCACCCAGCCTTGCGTTGTGTCCTGACTCCTGAGAGGAATTCATCATACCCCTCTGCCCGCCAATCGGTGGTGGATCGAGTCTTACCCAATGAAATGTCGCGTCCGTTGAATCCGCCTCGCTTTTAAAAACAACGTGTCAATGACACATAGGCCCTGCATGGATATGCTTTTGATCTCTTATGCGAGGACGAATGTAATCGAATGATCGGTCCAATAAGCGTATGAAGTTCTAGAAATTGTCTCGTTTGCAGGTATGTTTGTCCAAATGTGATCTAATGTGCTACCGTAAATAGTTGTTGGTACTTTAATATGCATTTGGAAATGGTAATCATTCATAAATTTTTTTAGTTTTGTGGAGTTTGTTCATGTCAACGTTAAAATCACCTATTAGTACTTGTTTTGATTCATTATTGATATTGCATTTCAAAATAAATTGTAAGAGGTCTACAAATGATGTTATGTTTGAGCGTTAAAATCACCGATTAGTACTTGTTTTGATTCATTATTGATATTGCATTTCAAAATAAATTGTAACAGGTCTACAAATGATGTTATGTTTGAGCTTGGTGATCTGTATATTGCTACTATCAAGTAGGCTTGCATGTTTTTATTAACAAGAGCTTCAATGATTTCTACTCCTTGGATTTTGTGTAAGTGATAATGCATCAAAGAAGTTGTATTGTTTAGTAGAATGCATGAACCACTTGAAGAGAAAACATGTATTGATTGAAATTTATTGAATGTTAATGGCTGATATTGATGAGATTGAGTTTCTTGTAAGCATAGGACATCTGATTGAATTAGTTCTTCAATGTTTTCAATGTCTAGTTTGTACTTTTGTAGAGATCTTGTATTCAAAGAATGGATGCTTATGTTGAAATTGGAGTTGTTTCTTTGTTGTGCTCCATCTGCAAGTTGTATTAAGCCTTTGCATCTCTTGTTGAACATCTTGTCCACATGGAAATTTTCATGTTTGAGTGATTCGAGCAAGTAAAGGTTCTCAATTGTTTTAACCCTGGAAAGTGCAGTGTAAGCCAACCCATGACCTCGCACTTTTGATGGAGAGAATGCCAAACGATCCATTGTTAGGCCTTGTGACCTATGCATTGTTCTTCTTGCAGCTGCTTGTATAGGGAATTGCTCTCTTTTTAGAATGCTTGTTCTTGATGGTCCTATTTGCACCTCTTTCGCAATCAAATGAATAGGTGTCCAACTTTGTTTGATATCGTTATTGTATGCCTCTCTATTGTTGTTTCTTGCTTTTTTTCCTACATTGATGTTTTGAAACTTGATCCAGACTACGTCTTTTCCTTGAGAAGTTGAAATTCCTTGGAAGACTCCATAAGCTCCATTTACCAAACCATCATGTTGATCAAGGTTTCCTAAACAAAGTTCAACAAGCATTCCTTTTTTTAATACCACTTTAGTTCTAAGTCCATCAGTAGCTTTTGGATCCTCCATTAATTTCTTTGATGTGCACGTAGACTCAGAGAAATGACCGATTGCTATGAGAGAATATGTTTCGCCTTCCACCATATCAAGTATTGAGTCGTTGTGTGCGTTCATTTGCAAGTTTGTATAAAATAGGTGTGGGAAGGTGTGGTATTGTGGTGGTTGTCAGAAGCATATGTTGTATATGTATTCTATTTGATTTTGAGTGCATGTGCACTTTCTAAAGGAGTTCAATGTGTGTATGAATTCGTTTCCAGTACGTATTAGCCAAGCTCTCAAGTGTTTCTTTGTTGTCTTTAAAAACCCAAGCGTCCTTCACAGGCTTTGCTTTGGTAAAAATCTCCACATGTAATAATGTCAATGCCGCCGAAATAGTCTTCGTAATTTCGTTTCAAAGAACACATTCTCAAGTCTACAAAGTTCATTGTCCTTCTTCCCACTAGGGATATTTCATCAAACAGAATGAGTTGAACCAGCTTGTAGAGGCTTGAAAGGACGTCTAGTTTTTCTCAGGCGAGTGATGTGAGTTCCTCGCTATGTACTGGTGGTAAGTGTAGAGCAGACTGTATGGTAATCCCATCTATGTTATGGGCTGCCTTTCCAGAGTATGCTAGCAGCAATGCTTTTGTTAAATTAATGTCATGACATTAATACTTGATTGTAGAATCTAAGTAATCCTTGAACAAGAAGAAGTAGCAGAGATGTTTTCCTAGTGCCAACTCCACCAGTTAGGAACAAGTGGATTTTTTCTTTGGGGTTGACTCTTTTTCGCAAGAGGATGTCATCGAATATTTCCCTTTGTTCTTTATTAATACTTCTTATACGCATATAGTATTCCTCGTTTGGTAAGAGTATGATTTGCTTTGTTGGTATAATGACATTATCAGTACGTTTTGTTTTTTCCAGAAGTAGCATATCCATTCCAATGTCATATGTGTTGCCAATATTTTCGAACATTTCAATGTTTGCTGTTTCGTCCACATTGCTATACTTCCTTAAATCATCAATGCATGTGCCTTCTTCTAATAGAATGTCATAGTTGAAATTAAATTTCTTATTGTTCAATAGTATTATTGCTTCATTCCCTTGATATGCTGCTTTCCATGAACCATATGTTTAGAGAGGATATTTTCTATTATTGACATGCAAGTATTGACATGCAAGCTATGTTTTTGGAGTTTGCATCTAATTTTTCTAGTTGATGCTTTCTTTTTAATATTAAGGCTTTGTTGTTAGGCTCATTTGTATTAATAAATTGGAATTCCCTTGAGGCTTTATTTAGAGGCAACGACAATGAGATGAAAGATGCTAGTTGAGCACTCATTTGTTGTGCGTGGAGGAATGCATTGCCTAGCTTTCTCAATCTAATTTGTGTCTGTACCATCTTACAAACATTGCTTCACTGTTTCTTGCAAGTTTTTTGTAATGGTGTTATCGATTTTAGTGATATATGATGTGCCATATGATGTAGCTCCATAAAGATCCATAATGAATTGTATGTCGACATTTGAGTTGTTTTTTCAATTGTGATCTAATGCATAGAATGTAGGGAGTCAAATCAAGTCCTTGTTGTTGTATCCACTCTTCTGTAGATCCTTTGAAGTCTGTTGACATTTGCTTCAAAGTGTTTTGTAGTTTGTTATATATGCATTTATATGGTGAAGTTCTAGGACTTTCATAAGGGGATAATAACATTGTTTGGTGATTGTTGTGTTTTTTGGTGCATGTTGTTGTATGTTTATGTGTTTGAATGTCTTTCATGTTGTCGTTGAGGTTGTCTTTATCACATGAAATGTATTTATCAATGAAATCACACACCTCATTTTGATTTTTTTGATCAAAGATTGGAGCATCTTTTACCCAAAGCAAACCATGTTCATGTTGACTACCTCTGCTTTGAAATTCAGCAACGAAGAAGTAATCTTTCACATGCCCCAATATAGATTTGTCTTTTTTTAATGTTGTGATCATTAGTTGCAATTTGTGGGTGTAATACCTTGCACACACAATTGGGTTTTCTCTAAATAAGCGACGCATATTTTTACCATCTTGTTCGAATGAATGCTTTTGCGTGCCAATTTCGTATTGACTTTCTAGGCAACCAACCAATGGTTACCACAAGTGCTTGGTGCATGAGAAAGTCATAAAGAATGTTGGCAGCCCTAATTGAAGCATCATTGCAAATGCCTCTTTCCTAAGCTTCTCTTTGTAGTCTGGGGATGTTATAAGAGACTCAAAGTCTCGATACCCTATGCTAGATTTTAGGATTCTCTCAATGTTTGTGCTACTTGTAACATCTTTAGCAGTAAGGTTGTGGTTGTGTAAGGTTCCTTTTCGCAATCAAACCCATATAGATTGCATGACTTGATGGATAAGAACTTTGATTGTTTTGAAAAAGAGATTTGGGATATTTTGACTAAACTTCAAAGATTTGTGTGTGAGCTCCCACTTTACAATGTCCATATATGTCAATTTGTTGTTTCCATTATTCCTTGGAGAACCAAAGAAGAGTGTTGGGAAGTTTAGCTCTTCACTATGCTTGTCTTGAAAAATGCCGAGGGGCTTTTGGTTCTCACAAGGTGCAACAAAGTGAATTGTAGTCTCATAATCCAAAACTTGCTCAACGGAGATGATATTATGCACCAAAGTGTCTGTTTCTATGTCATTGTCCATCGCTTCAATGCTCTGCTCAAAATATATTTGATCTTCATATTCCAATTGTGCTTTCATCATGTTCAAGTGTGTGTCCCACTCATGATTCAACACTACATTATTGGATTTGTACAAAGAAGCTTTGATTAGTTTTTCAGGGCACTCTCAATACAGTTGGACGAACATTTCCAATCATATATGATGATTTGTATTCCATTTTTTTCTTGATTCCAATTAACATGTTTGCCTCTTCATCCATGAAGCGAGGCAATATTTTTTACACTCTTGAAGTGTCTGCCATTACATTTACAATGCTTCCTTTAACTCCAAGTTGACCATCGAAAGATAGTTCCCTTATTTGTGTGAATGCTATGCGTGGGGACACTAACCTTTCCTCTATATCATTCAGTTAGAGACTTCAAATATTTGTTGATTATTTTTAATTTGGTTAGGTGTAAAAAATTTGGGAATCTTTTTGTGGGAAATGGCATATTGGCATTCCTTGCAAACATGAAAATATTTTGTTGGAAACTTTGTCTCATTTCCTATCCATTTTGATTGTGGATCTAAGTAAATGTATCTTTCTTCAAAACGATAGTTTGTTTTTGGAAAAGCATACGCTCACATGAATAGCATTCAAAAGATGGAGTATCTTTAATTGCTTCCAAATACTTTACTATTGACTGACTTGGTTCTCCAAAAAAATTTGTATATTCATTCTTGTCTAATTTACCATCAACAACGATGGTTCTTTTACGCTTGGTACCTTTTTTCTTTGTTTGCTTTTGATTTTGAAATTCTCTTGGACAAGAATCATAATTTCGTATGTTATTTTGTTCTACATTATTTTGCTTGTCAATATCACTTGCTGGATAATTTCATCTTATATCTCTCAGTTTTGCAATAATTGTATGCAAAGACATATTACTTGAAGGGTACATCTTCCTGAAATCATTACCTATATCTCTCAAACTACGTTTTGGATCTTGGAGAATAGTCTTGATCAATGATGACTCTAATTCAATTGTCCAAAAAATTCCAGGATAATGTGAATGACAAGTTGAAGTTCATTTACCTTTGAAGTAGAAGTACTTATGTATTTTTTGTAGTTTGTCTTATTGTTGTTATTATGATATATTTCGATTTTAAAATTAAACATTTGCACAATTGCATTCAGTAGGAAAGAATCTAAGGGGGAAAGTAACATTCTCTTGTTTTGAACCAACTGCAACAAGTATTCCTCCATTGTGTTCATTAAAGGGTACCACTTTTGATTTATACATAAATGATCAACAGTTGGTCCATTCGTTAGCATTTCTTGAATATCATTTATCATTTTTTGAACAATAACCTCTCTTAATTTTTCCTTTGTCACATAGAAATTTAGAGATTGACTTAAACATAAGAAAATGCTCTTGTTGTCTGGGTAAAGTTTAAAAAAAGATTCATTCAAGTTGAAATCATTTGTTGTTGCAACGAGCTCCATTACAGTAGAAGATTGAGCCTTCAAGAGAAAAAATATATCTTTGGCAATACAAGAATCACATCTTTTGTTCTAGTTTTTAAGCTTTTGGAATTTGTAAATCACAAGTGAAAAAATGAGGTTGAATTACAATGTCAGAATGCAAATACAATTGCAATATAAAAAGCAACAATTCAAATTTGTTGCAACAAAAGCATTACACTTGATGTGACAATGTCAATTACGAAAATCATAAGCATTGTTATAACTGAAAATAAAGAGCACGAAAATGGAGTACATACTTGGTTGAGTAAACTGAGAATACTTTCTTGGGAATTTCAACTCCAAGAGAATTGAAAAGAGTAGGAGCAAATGCTCATTACATAAAAAGTGTCACTCAAGCTCATTTTTGGTGCAATAAAACTAGTCACCATCCCAAACATATTGGTTAGAAAACGCCCCTCCACTTTCTTTGTGAAGAGCTAGGACATAAGGAACTGTGTGTTCTCCTCAAGTAGCTGTATGAATGGAGAAGGTAGTTGAAGCACCTTATCAACTATGGCTTCCTTTAGAGTCACCTCAATTTCAGCTCCATCCACTGTTGTAATGACACCTTTAATCTTTGGTATTTTCAGGAGTGTTGTATATTTGTCACATGACATACAAAAAAAATACTTTATCAAGCTGTCTAGATATTTTGCCTTCCTTACAAGCTCCACATACAGACTCATATAGAGTGGAATTAACACCATGTACTATCAAAGAATCTATAACCTGCAGCAAGTTGAGTTGGAATCACAACAAATTATCTTAGAATATTGATGTAGTTCTTCTATAATGTTGAAGCATAAATTTATTCAGAGCTGTAACAAAAGGACTTAGTAATAACACTCATTTTCTTTAATACCACCTGGTTGCCATAACCAATTTGTTGAATGTGTGTAAGAAAAACTCTTGACAGCCTAGCTGCGAGAGATGGATCTTTAATTGGTGCTATTATAGTAGCATCCAACATGTTCAAGGCAATTGGCTGTGTGTTCCTCTTGACACCCACATTTCTTAAAATAAATTAACACTCTCCAATACGTCTTAAAACGGTCAGCAACCTTCAAGTAATCTGACCTTCTGTTGCTCCAGAATGTAAGCTAAGACAAGATTTATTGAATAACAAATTTAGAAGAAGTTACAATAGAAAATATACTAAAACACCATTACAAAGGAATCAAATCACTTACTGTGATAAGATCATCAGCCAAATCACCATCGCCTATTATGAGGCTTCAACGAAGTTCACAACTTGATAATAGTAACAACCAAAGTTGCTAATGGCAATTGATTTCCTTTTCCTTTAGTTATCAAATCCTTGCATGTTTCCTTATGCTTAGAAATAGAATGCTCAGGAAGGAAATATGGCTCTACAACAAAGTTTGGAATTCTATGAAGATGGGTAGAGGGATCAAATGTCAATGTATAATCTGATGTCCCTCCATCATTCCTAACATTCTTGACACACAGAGAGAAGTTTACTACATGAACGCAATCCCCTACATTCAAAGTCTTCACAAAATCCACATAGTACACTTCATCTATATGGAGAGTTATGCACCCAATACCCTCCCTATCCACTAAGTCAACTTTGAGGGCTTTTGGGTAGGAGACATTTTGCAACATGTAAGTACCATACTTATTTAATACTTTCCCTTCAAAAACCCCATTCTTAATGCACAAGTCTATATCCTGAACAAACAATGGCTTCTGGCTAGAAGGCAATGCAGTCAAGGGTTTCTCATCCTCAATCCAATCTTGAGCTGAACCAACTGCAAGAAATTGGTCTACCTGGCAAGTAGGGTTGGACGCTTCCCCCACAAAGGTAAAGGTTTTTGGCTTCTTATCTTCACTGACAGACTTATCCGGGGAAGACCTCTTAACAGATTGTCTATAGTTGGGAGATCCTCTCACAGATGGAGGCGAGGATGCAACTAAAAGAGATGCAACACCATGCAACACAGAGGGACTAGTATTGTGATTTGTAATAGGAGATGGTTCATTGATCAACAAAGGAGTTGCTTTTTCCTCAACATGAACCTGATCTTCTATACAAAAAGTACAAAATTTTAGAAACTATTTACAAGAATAAGAAATGGTTGCATACTGTATATGTACTAGTCTTTTAACAGTAAAACTTTTCATCAGATACATTCAGTCTTATTGTGTACATGTAAAACATTAAATTAACAATGCTGTAACTGACTTCACAAATGTGAAATTGAAACTTAAGAAATTACAATTCTCTTATAATGTTTAGGATCCTGCCAGTACTACCAAAATTCTCTATCCACCACTAACTTTAACAGTAAAATTAAATGCCAGTAATTCTAGTTAAAATTGTCTACTGTCTTGATGAAACATTACTACAGTTCTCCCAGTTTATACTATCTGCTGGCAGAAAATATAACAAAGATCTATATAATATAGAATGAAATATTAAAAAATGAACCACTTTGCTATCTAATCGACCAATCTTTCAATACATCTATAATTAAAGATGACTTCCAATGAAATATTAATCAAATTTTCGAAATGACAAACTAAATAAACTTATCAGAAGTGCTTACAAGCACTATTAAATATGCATTAAAGACGATAAAAAGCAAATATTGTGTACTTCAAAAGGGAGAGATGACAGTTTCATTTTGCTCCTTCCATGTTTCATTAATCTCGTTGAACAAAGAGACTACAAAGACAATGCTACAATAGATCTCCTTGGACAACAGATTTCTATAGATGCAAGGACCATAAAATACCAGAACAATAGGAGATCTCATCGGATAGAAAATCTCTTTAGATGAAAGGAGTAGAGTGAACAAAACGAAAAGAACGTACTGGTACAAAGGAAGAAAAGAACACCGTTCCTAAAAGAGAGAAGAAGACTTCATCATCGTGGAAAGCATCTGAGGGAGAATGCATGGTAAACAACAGCTTTCCAAAAACAAATACGAATGAATCGAACCTTTTGAGTTGGCCATATCAACGTCTATGTCCACCGAAAACACAGAAGGAAACATAAGTTGGGAATACAAGCAATAGGTGGACTATTCGTATTTATAGGACTCCACAGCGTAAGCGTTAAACATGCATGCCCATGAGAAGAGCATGTTTAGAGCACAGTTCAATGTTAACAAGAGACTAATGAACTCTAGTTGCATGCCCACTTGTATATCACCAAATTCTTGTTACAGCCTAATAGAGGAACTACAAGAGGTTAACAGTAACTGTCAGAGAGCTTGAACCGAACAACAGCATCAGATATCCACGATCTCTTGCCTGTGAATGAGAAATGGGTAAGTAATAAGAATAATGCAGACAATAGAGAGAAGAACAATGAGAAAAAGGAACACACACCAAGGGGAAGATTTTCCAAAATCTGATCCAAAGATCTCATTGCAGGAACAAGCCATCACCATTTAGAAATTAGATCCAAAGATCTCGTTGCAGGAACAAGCCATCACCATTTCATGTGCAATCATCTTCACAACGAGGCAGCACAAACACCTGCAAAAGAATAAACGATGTCAGAATCCTAAGAAATTCCGACGTTGGATATGGGCTTCGTTAACAAGAAGAGAAAGCTTGAATGAGTACATCTTCTACCAAGCCGCCATAAACAATATGCCTAGATATAGATTACAATAGTAGATAGAGCATGCAGCAAAGCCATAAACTGCCACTTTCACCCATTAGAATCCGCCGCCATGCACAACCACCAGTAAAAATGGACGGGAACACCTCGCCACCACGCTCCATGAAAGAAAGCACACAGAAGCTCCTACATGCGTCGGAGGCCTTCATGCCTGATGTCAGGGTACAAGCATAGGTAAGGGAAAGTAGAGGTAAGAGGCAACGGTAGGGTAGAATCCATAGGTGATGAGAAGGGAGACGGTGATGACAAGCAAGAGAAGAGATGAAAAGATAGAGCCGGCGATGAGTAGGGAGACGGCGAGGAGATCAAGGTAAGATCTCTTACCTACCTTCATATTAACCTAATAACCTCAAAATACCTAACCTAACTATAATGACAACCCTAACCACTCTGACAACCCTAACTACACTCCACTAACTAGCATTACCTCTAATCACGTCTAACAAAATAATTAAGATTTATAATCATACACTAACCTAGTCAACCTGACTTCCACAACACAAAAACAAACATCTACACAAAATATTCCACAACCCATATGCCCCTTGCAGGGCCAAAAATGTGTTGGGAGCTAGCTCGCGCTCGGGCATGAGTAAAATCTTGGGCGGCCTAGCCACGGTGCCCAAGATGCACCTATCATCATTGGCGGCGAATAGGGAGGCGTGCCCAAGATTTGAAACTGGGCCCTAGGCCAAAGTTCTGAGCAATTTACCACAGCTGGTCCAACCAATTTCGGTGATCAATTGGAGAAGCATTTATTTTACAATGTTTTTCATTTGCCTAGGTGTGAATGAAGGTCCAGACTGATGCATATTCTGGCTTCGTACAAAAGCAGACACACAAATTGGGGGTTTCACCTATTTGCAAACGAGTGTGTAACCCCCCTAAGGTCCACGATGGCAACATGCTTCATCGACTACCTACCTCTACTATTTTTTACCAAGAGGTAGAGGTGCTTTAAAGCCTTCATGGAGAAAGAGAGCTCGCAGAGTCTAACACAGCAAATCACCCTATATCCTAGTATAGCATTCTAATGCTAGGTTGAAATCATGAAATTTTGAAGATGTTGGGCTACAGCCACAATGCCAACTTTGAATGCCCAATGTGTGCTAGCCCTTCATGGGGCATCAACAACACGATTCTAGTTAGGCCAAGTGAGTGCCACTAGTAGGCATGGGGAGCATTTCTAACTCTACTCAATGTCCAACTTACGACACATCCTTTTGGACACTACTCTTGCTGAAACACCACTAGCAATAACTCTTTCAACCCATCCCCTCTTGTTGCTAGCTGTGCTAAGCACAACTTGTCTAAAGCATTGCATTCTAGCCTAGCATCCCTATTTATCTCTATTCAAGCCGCAATCCATGAATAGGAGGTTTTATCAGAGTTCTAACCAATGAGGTTACACCCATCAATGAATCAGCTTCACTTTAGCCCCAAGTCAGAACTCAGTCAACATGAAAGTAGCTCGAAATAAGACGGATATATATAAAGATATGGTATGAACCCTCCTTCATGTGTGCAATACATCATCCAAATAAGAAGGATGTCTATAAATATATGATATGAACCCTCCTTTCACGTGCAATACATCATTGACTTGCTTTTGTCACAACACACATCATTTTATTCACTTCCTCTCCTATTTCATATCCGATTTAGTAGCAGCAAGCCAGCTAGTTGCTTTCAATTTGGAGCCATGGTGCTAGCTTCCTAGTGCATATTGCACAACATATTACCTTGCATATGCACATCGTGATGCTTATATTTGGCACATGTCCCATTACTTCACACAATGCTTGAGCCGTTAACTTTATTTACTATGTTGCTCATATCTTATTCAATCAATAGAGAGCTAGCCAACTTGTGCTTACGCTTGCAATTTAGGATGCACAAATTGTACACAACCTTGAAGTGGAGCCAACTTGCTTGTGGTTATCACCCATGGTCTGATCTTGGAAATGCATCATTTAGCATGTGCCCACTTATGAAAATTTGGCTTGAATTTTCAATGGTTCATACTTGTGTCAATACGTAGCTCACTAACTAGCACCTATGTTTAAAAAAATTTGTTTTTTTGGAAACAAGTTGGCTTGTATTAGGGATTGTTCAATGCAAAAAACAACAAAAAAGGACAATATTTGAATGGCAAATGGGGTGTTTTGCAAAAAGTGACAATTTCTCCTTTTAAAACCACTTCGAAAATCACTTCAAGCATCACTTTTGGGTGTTTTTGTTGGAGTTTGTTATCAAACACACCTTAGCAATCCTCTAAATTATCTTCCTATCAATTCAAAACACTAAAATGCATCAACAACAAGCTCTAATCCAAAATGCTTTCCAATAGAAAATGCTAGCTTCTTCTTTTACCTTCCAAGATACACTTCTTCACTCATTCCTCTCCTAAAACTCTACTATCAGTGCTCCTAGTTAAGCTTGGAGCATTGCGCAATGGGTAGATGATGAGACAAAGCAAGAGCAATGCAAAAGCATACCTTGAACTCCCCAACAACGGTGCCAAAGATGTGTAGTCTTGACAGTGACTCACGTGTCATGCAGATCTTGAAGGAATGCCGATGGAGCCTCCACTCCAAGCTACTCGTGAGAGTAAGGCAAAGCACAAGCCATCTGCAAGTGTCACTAGCCTCCTAGATTGTTGCAATGTGTTTCCATGAGAGAAAGAGGGAGAGGGGAGAGGGGAGAAGAGAGGAAGAAGGGGAGGAGAAGAGGAGAATGAATGGGGATGGAGTGGCAAACACAAAGTCACTACAAAGGAAACAAGAGAACACCCATGCTTAAGTGAATGTACACAATGACATGAGGGCCAAGATGGATTCATTGACTTTAATGAAGAATCCAAGGCCTACATCCTAGAGACAAGTTTTGAAGGGGTACGAAAGTTGAGGAGACTTCGAAGCCTACTACTAGGGAGCTATAATTTTATGGCTCAATTTAAGTTGAAGAAACTGAGATGGATGCCACCGAGGGGAATCAGACACTGAAGGTTAAGCTACCAATAGCTTGAAGGGAAATGCTCCGAACGATGATCATATTGGTAGCCCATTAGTAGTGATCCATCTTCTAGATGGACATAAAGTTAGCAATACTTGGAAGTGACATCCAAGATCCATTATATGCTATAAAGTTCGTTATATTTAGCACGAGAGATTTAGGGCTTTATGATATTCTTAATCCATAATCCATTTTATGCTAAACTATGTTATATTCAACACGAGAGATTTAGGGCTTTATGACATTAGGGAAATGCTATAGGGTAGGCATTTCCCCAAAATCAAGTGGCTCAAGGTTGACCCAAAAATCAGGTGGTGGCAAGCAGAGCCAGCCGCCGCCGCGAGCCACTTGAAATGCCAACCTTAGGCATTTCTCATATGTTGAGGGCTTGCAAGAGGCTCAGCTTGATTGTGACAAGGAACTCATCTAATTCCTCTTACCAGCTCAGGAATTCGGTTTTCCATGACATTTTCAGGCTTGATAGTGGCTAGTCGACTTGCAAGCATCCGAATGTGTAGATTTTAAGCCCTTTGAAATCAGAGCTGCAAATCATATGATTGATATGCTCTTTTGTTTGACCGTGGCAATTCAAAAAATACTCATGGATTATCTTAAATCATTTCTATCAAGATTTTCCACCCCAACAACCCCCTAAAACTAAAAATAGGGTTGAATATAAAATGATGCACCATCTACATGCCTTATTCTTGACATAGTAGTGAATACTCCACATCAACAGAGTTTCAAAAAGGCAGTGAGAATGAAAGTCTATAACGAGTATGAAAGCTCACACCAAAAAGATCCCTTAGGATCACTAAGTGGCAAGAGGGGACTTTACAAAAATGACTTCACAACTCAAACTTGATAGAGGTTGAGCATGCATCATCATAGTGTTAAATTGCTCCCTTAGGCTCACCAAGCAGGGACTTTACAAAAAAGGCTTCACAACTCGAACTTGATAGAGGTTGAGCATGCATCATCACAGTGTTAAATTGCTTTCTCCATTACATAGATCTCCTTATGTATGAATGGATCCAAATTAATTCATGATTATGCTTGCTATCTTGCATATCCAAGCATTAAAGATGACTATAAATTTGTTAAATTCCAAACTCTTGATAATATTATGCATTAGCACATTGTTGGATTGCTTGGGTATTCCTCTAGCCCAACACAAACTTCCTTATGTACAAGTACATGCCAAAAGTCTGAGCACTTGACTATAATATCTGCTACAATCCAAATTCTTGGTAATATAATGGCTTGGCATATTGCTAGATTGGGTAATCCTCTAACCCAACACAAACCTCCTTGTATACATGGACAATGCTTAAAAGAAGCCTAATACTAGAGCTAGCCAAAAAGAAAGCTGACATAGATTACCATATCCTTTGAACATATCACTAGAGTTACCTTTTCCTTTCTAATGGCAAGGATATGCCGGTCTCCATCGATAAGGAATCCTTAAATTCAAAATTCGTAATATTTTTATCTTCATTGCAATTAGCTATAAACTCATTCTGATAAAAATCAAACTCACTCTATCATGGCCATAGCTTTTCTATAATTATTATCATTATTATGATCAAATGCAAGAAGTTTGTCTTCTTCATTGTTGAACCCTACGAATACTTTACTACCCGCTACAAACCTTATAGTAATGATTGTTTGGATACTCTAAATGCAATTTCCACTTTACTTTGGCTAAATGTAATCCTCCAAGAACACAATACCTGTATTCATTTACTTTTCTTCTATCAAAAGATTGCCTAGAATGACATATAATTGTTGCATAAGGACTATTCTAGATTGGAGCAAGAAGCCCATGTCTAGAATTACTAATGCTAGTAGAATGCTATCCTTTAAGAGGTAACTTGCATTGGACCTGCTTGTAATCTTGATGTAGTAATAGATGTATGTAGACGTTTTCTTGATGGAGGAATAATAATACCTCTCTAACCTACAAGTTGACAACCTTTTCTAGACACAGATTTTGGAGGTGTCACAGCCTTGAATTTCATATTATAAGAAGGTTTCTTAAGAGAATTCATTTTGCATGAGTAGTAAAAATTATATAAAATCATGAAAAAGATACCATGAAGAATCCTTTAAAAGGTTCAAAAGAAGGCATCTAATAAGCTCTTAAGTTTTAAAAAATATGTATTTTCACTCAAGATCTCATATAGAATAATATAGCATGGTTGATTTCTATATCAATCTATCAATTTATAGAGAGTTCTTTATTTTAAAAAAAATACTAGCTTCAATCATGAGGGGATAAATTAAAGAGAGTATGTTAGCTTCAAGTTGCAAGAAATATGCTATGCAAACCTTGAGAAAACAAACTAGGTGATGTTGACATTAATCAAAAGAATAACCTCTAAGAAGAAACTCTTCTAATTAGTAGATTGAGAAAGAAACTTTCATGCAAAATTTTAAATCATCAAAATACACTTATGATTGAGGAAGAGAAGTATAAGACAAAATCTATGAATTGTATAATCATCGAATGCAGCATTGCAAGCCAAAATACCTTGTCTATGTTAAAAAAGTAAAACTACCCAAGTTGTGTGTATGCAAAGCAATCTACATGCAATCAAAGAATTTTAGAAGGATTTATAGTAGCAAAATCATATCAATGTGGCTGTCCAAAAATTTTAAAAAAGCTAAGCAAGAAGACAAGTTTTGCACCTGAAATACACTGTATACCAAAAAATGAAAATTTGCAGGCAAATTACACTGTTTATGCCAAAAACAAAATTTGCCCAATTTGTGTGCTTTAAAGCAATTGTTTGCTGCCCAAAAGGATTTGCAATAAAAGAATATCACTAGGATGCAAAAGTCAGCAAAATTTTGAGCAAGAGGACAAGTTTTGATTCTTTTTGTAAGAAAACACTACAATTTGTACTCAAAAGGTTGTTGTTAGCATCAACATACAAGGAAAGAAGCAATACCTATGAACAAAACTTTAATATGTCCAAATAATTTGTTGGAAAAGAAAAAGAGAAGGTAGACCACATCAAAACAAATTGAAACTAGCCTTCCAAGGACTTGATGCAACCATCTACTGCTTGTAGAAGACCACACAAGGACAGGCACACGTTGTAGGTGATAGTCACATAATTGCACATCAGAAGGAGGACATTTTAAAAGATGAATTTCAGATTATAGGCAAAAAACAAGACAAATTCAGCAAGTAGGCAATGCTAGCATTGCTCATCAAATCCTTATTTGGTCAAAAATAGCCAAAATTTGCTAAATCTACCATATTTTAGTCAAAGGTAGCCAAAACTAGGAGAAATTACCAGGATATTGATGAAAATTATTTGGATTATCCCACTAAGGGTCAATGCTGGCATCAAGATTTTGACAAATATATATTTTTTTGCCAAATTTTCTTGCCTAGTTAATGTTAGCATCAACCAAGTTATAAATCTTTATAATTTTTTCATAAATTTCACATAATTTTCCACATGGTTGATGCTAGCATCAACCAAGGGTTCCAATGAATATGATGATTGACTATTTTTCTTATGTTTTTGATGCTAGCATCAACCTAGTGATAATTTTTGCATGATCATTGCCTTCTTTTCCAAGATGTAGATGCTAGCATCAATGGAGGAGTATAATCTTCTTCCTATTTGACTACTTTTCTAGAGTCAGCAGAGGTGTAAATCCCGCATACCATGATGCTAGCATCAATATGTCTATGTTGTTTACTACTCCAAAAGAAAACTCCCATTGAAATATATATAATGTTAAGACCAAAAGAGCTACTTTTAGCATGTCAAAAGAATAATGAGAAGGTTCAATGAGTGTTCTACAACAAGGAAACATGACTTATGAACTTGAAAAGCATATTACCACAAAATAGAGTAGGTCAAGGACATGTTGGCTGATGATATTACCACCCAAAAGTTGAATCCAAGCAAAGGAGAAGAGCAAGGATGTTTTTATCGAAGCTATACTTATATATTAATATAAAATCTTAGCAAAATTTTATCGAGCTAGTTTTTTTAGTTTCACAATATCTGTAGAACATATTACAAATTAATCTATTTTCTTTTGAATTTTAAAGAAAAAGTTGTAAATCCTGGCGAAACTTAAAAGTTTTTCTCATAAAAGTTTCAAATCTTGGCGAATTTTTCAAAACTTTATTTTTATCAAGGCATACAAACTTTTGACACCAATATAAAAGTTTCGCTTCTTCATGAAACTAATTGGAAAAAATTATCCATGGAGAAGAGACAAAGGTTTGCATTGAGAGAGAATAGCATGATTAATGATACCATGAAAATCCTAATCACTCCTATTAACCAAACTTAGTAAACTCTAATTCACGCTCCAAGTTGTAGTTTTGTGGTTGAAGAGCATCTTTAAAAAGGACTATCTTGGAGCATTTGTACTACAATAATTCTGTGAAGACCCTGTGGAGAGTAAGGGCTTTGGAATGAATTCTCGTCCTCCTCCTTTCATACGATTATTACATCCATCACTAGCTCCAATGGCATAATGGAGCAATGGATATTAGGAAGTAAAGCTAGATGTCATGTCCTTTTGTAAAGACTTATGCACAAAAGTTGAATCAAGAGGAGACAGAAGAAATTCACATGTCCTTGTTCCTTAAGAGCTTCTATTGTGCTCAAAAGTTGAATCAAGAGGATGCAGAAGTTTCATCCAATAAGAAGTTCACACCTCCTTGTCCCTTAAGAGCTTGTGGTGCGCCAAGCTTCAACTCTATGATGATACAATCCTTGTGTCAACATCAAAAGAGAAGGTAGGAGAGGTAGAAGGGGAAAGTTCAAGTGACAAGTATGTGCTGATACCAAGCACTCCAAGTGCTAAGGTCACACCAAGCAAGGAAGAGCATCAAAAGAAACAAGAGGTGGTAGTGTCCAAACCAATGAATGTAAAACTCTGATGCTTAAACTTTTTCTTTCTTTCATCATCATGATGCATTATTAACATTCCCTATCCTTGCTAGTTTTTTCTTTGATCAGTGTGAGAGGTAAATCTACGAAGCATCAAATGAAAGGAATGTTCATAAAGGTGGACCTGAGATTTTCAAGTTACTAAAGACCAAGAGCAGATGTTTTTCTATCATCGGGCCACCTAAATGCAACCTTCGATACTTTTTATTGTCAGTAAGAGTGTCTCTTAAAGTTTTGGAAAGGATGCCTTAGTCGCCTTACGAGAAGAGTATGTTCCACTCAACTATGATTCTCAAAGTCTATACTTGTCATGAAATGGCCTCATGGGAGAACAAGAAAAGAGATTTCCTTTGAGTACTCTTTTGGATCCCAAATAGTTTGTCCCAAAGACATATAAAATTGCTTAGTTCTTGGGAAATCATAAGCTGGCTAGATTGATAAAAAACATTGAGAAAGGAATCTTGAAGATGCATGGGCCAGAAAATGAGGATACGAGGTCCAATTGAAAGTCTTTGCAAGGAATGGATGAAGAAATTCTTTTAAAAACATGAAAATTTGATGCCCAATAATGGTGTTCTTCATTTGCTAGGTCTCAAAGAGGGAAATTCATGGCATGTACAAGGACCTCATGAGAACCGCACATGAGCCTTATTGTACATATGACTATTTTGCTAGAATATGGAAGAATGAATTCAATAATGCAAAAATACCCAAGCAAAATAGATTTCGTGTATGTGCAACTTGTGCAGACTTGAAGGCATGTATAAAGAAAGGTAAGGGTGTTATTATTAAATTTAATCCATGAACTACCAATGTACATACATGGAAGAATTCTTATATAATTTCTTTTGTGGTTTTTATAGCTATGGCAATCAAAGATCTCCTACGTGTTCCAAAAGACCTAAAAGAGGAGCATTTTTTGTTGAGAGTTGTGGTGCCACGAGCACATAATTAGAGGCTAAGGTATGGTATAGGAAAGAATTAAAGTAGCCACCTTAAGATGTGGACTACATGATGTGAAGATGTGGATTGAGGATATCCACAAGGAGAGATGTGGATGAGAGGATCCCACATGGTTGACTATTCAAAGGGCACTAGCCGAGAAGCATTTGCTGAATTGTCTCTATGGCCTATTCACATATCAAATCCCACTCATTGCCCTCAAGCCGTGGATCTACACAACTACGGTGTGAATTTCAAGGCTCTTGAATGTGGAAACTTGACGTCCGTCAAGTATGATGTGAAGAGAGCTATCCTTCTTTAACGAGGTTATTGTAAGTTGTGGATATAGCAGCTCCCATAGCACCTTTCAGGAGGCCAAACCATCTACTTTGGAGAGGAGCTTTGCGCTCATGAGTTCTTTGCTCTGGCACTAGAGCAGCAATGATCTCGTCTTCGTTAGAGTGAAGAGATGAATAGCATGATCTAGGTTGGAATCTATAGTGGGCAGCAATAGCTTTTCCAACTAAACGCATGGGCACCTCCATTACTCCAAGTCCCACAACATTGCAATGAAGCTACGCCCATCAACTACCCCACAACAGGGCACCAACAACAAGACTCCGCAGCTCCACCCACAAATGCGAGCCTCTAGACATCAACAATGCAACATGCCAAGCCTCTCCATCAACTCAGCTGACCTCAACTACTGCACCATCCACTAAGCAACATGAGCCTCCTATCTCTAATGCAGACAGCAGCATCAGCCACCTCCTGGCCAATAGCTCCCATCACCAATGACACCTAGCGCTTAGACAGCTCCTTCCGACGAGCACCAAACTCAGCAGAGATAGCATCACGGGCCATCTCCACGACTGCCATGAGCCTCCAGTGCCATAGCTCTAACAATGAGCTACACTCCTTCAACAGCCTCGCATCTGCTCCAAGCCTCCAACTATGCAACAATGCCATCTACAGCACCTGGACGATGAGCTTTGCACAAACGATGCCTCCAACTGCCTCACAAGAACACACAGGCTTTAACGCCTCACCAGACTCTGCCACAATGCACGAAAAAAAGCCTTCACACTCGACGCTCGACCGACTTCGATGCCATCACGCAGATTTCATCTTCAAAGTTTTTCTTTCTCCTAAGGTTCCCCACAATTTAACATGTGGCAGGATAGGACTTCACCTTGGTTAATTCAATTAACCTTGGTTAGCCAAGGTGTGGTCATGGTAGATAGGTTGGATCATGGTTGAGTCATGCCACCTTGGGTTTGGTCATTGGTCAAGTAACTCACACCAAACCATAGTTACCTACAGTGCCACCTAAGCACAGAGCCCCTTGTTAAGCACAGTTTGAATTCTGCATGTGAATCCCTGTGCCACATCATCAAGGGCCATTTCTCGATCAAAACTTTGACAAGCCATAACTTCCAATCCAGGAAGAATTTGCACACACTCCAAAAATAAAAAGTGATTGTCTTTTCAAGCTCTACGCGCTTGTTGGATCAAAATCATTGTTAGCAATTAGACACTTCCAATATTAAAAGAAATCAATTGGTAAGACCTTTGCAACAAATGACAAATCAATGCATGAATGCAAAAAGCATGCCAAAAGTACAAGTGCATGGGATGACCATAGCACAGAACATGGCATCCACACATAAAGTGTCAAGGCACATGGAAGAACAAAGCATCATGCATCAAGCTATGTCAAGCAAAGAAGAGAATGACATCGACAACATGTATTGAGAAGTAAAACCTTTCCATCTTTAGCCCATGTGTTTGTAAATCAAACCTGACCACATAAGAGTAGCCATGTAAGCACCCAGGGGAGGATTTGATCTTGTAACTCACATTTAACCATCTTGTAGTAGCCAAAGGATCATGGCACCAAGGGGAGGTGTTGAGATTTGTGATGCCACGAGCACATAATTAGAGGCTAAGGTATGGTATAGGAAATAATTAAAGTAGCCACCCTAAGATGTGGACTACATGATTTGGAGATATGGATTGAGGATATCCACAAGGAGAGATGTGGATGAGAGGATCCCACATGGTTGACTATTCAAAGGGCACTCTTTATAAGAGGCCTATCATGTATTGTTGATATACTACATTGGAATAGATTGAGTGTTTCATACTTCCTGTCTCTCTCCCCATGGCTTTCTGTATTTGGTTTGATCCTCCATGATCTTTATGCTCATTAAGTGATAGATTAGGCTAGTACGATCCGCACTTTGACATTTCTTACAATACCATGTGGTAGGTTGCATGGTTGTGTGATGGTGCATCACACAACCTTGATAGCAAATGTATTTGTCACAACTCCAAATCTAAGAAATGATCCAAAACTAGCAGTAACAATAATTAATGTTTTTATTCAAGGCCTTTTCCGCCTATTCTATAATGCAGCTAGAAAATAGAACTAGAGAAAATAAAATAAAATAAAAGTGGAAGTGGTTTACCTTTGTATGCTTGTGAAGAAGAGAATTTTCAAAAAGGTAAAAGTTAGATTCCTATTGATCAGTCACACACATGATCACATTGATCCAATGTTTAGTAGATTATATATTAGACTATGATGGAAGGAGGCATGACATGTTGAGACCCTTCAAGAAATTTTGAGGTTTGTCTATGTTCCAAAACCAAGTGTTTCATAACTTCATTAGACAATTAGGCATTCACTTCCACATGGTTCTTGCTGATGGCCTCCAATTCTTGAAGTTCATCCCTAGTAGGGGGGTTTTCTATTAAAAAAGTTACCATTGAAATCTCTTGTAGAAGCATCTAGAGCAACTAAAGAATCTAGAGAAACAAATCTCGAGACTTGCATGGCTAAGATTCGAGACACTATCACTAGTACTGCCAAATATTTTCTAGATGAAGTGTGGACTTGGTGGCAATATTATAGTTTGAAATATGGGAGGAGAAACAAACACTTGTACTTTTGAGTGGCCATGTGGCATGGACAACATAATAGAGCCTAGTAACGTTGATCCGAATGCCTTAGTATCTATAATGCCTAGCAAAAATAGTAGAAGCCTTAATGGAGAGGAAAGGGAAATGTACCTTGGGACAAGGACAAAGTTGAGAAGGGAAGAACTTGTGGAGATGTGGAGTTAAGGTTGGAAATATTGTTGTAGTGTCAAGTGACCCAAATGGGTTTCCATTCTGGATTGCAAAATTGTCAAAAGTGAAAAATAAAAGAACAATTAGCATTGAGGTGCAATGGTACTTCACAAAGTCTGTTGATGCTTTTACTGATCTCATTAAAATTTAGAGATGGTGGTGTTACCAAACAAAAGAGGTAAAGGGAAGACGGGTGTTGAGGATAGTGTGAATTGCACTATCTAGATAGGGTTCATAGGGTCAAACCCTAATCCTAACCCTAATCCTAGGGGTTCTCATGTATATATTCATGTTTATGTTCAATTCAACATAGTACACATGTAGCTATATCGTGCTCTCTCTCTCTCTCTCTCTCTCTCTCTCTCTCTCTCTCTCTCTCTCTCATTCCCCACTTTATCATGGTATCAGAGCCTATGGTGCTCTCAAGTCCTTGCATCTTGTCAAGGCACTAAGCCCTCATTCCGTGAGACATCCTCCATCTCCAAGAGTGAGATCCTTCCATTGAGATAGTTTTTTGTTTGAGAGAGCAAGCCATTGCCCTTGTCAAGCCATTAAGTCCTTGTTCCATCAAGGCACAAGCCCTCCCTTTGAAGCATCTCCGTTCCTTCACTAGCTCTCCTTGTAGAGCTCGGTTCACTTGATATTTCAGCTTAGAAACCTTTCAATTTTGTCATTCAAAGCTTTTGCTATCTCATTTTGAGCAATTCTTCCTCATTATGAGTTCTTCATGTCTTGAGAAGCTTTGTGAGTTTGTCTGTGAAGGAATAGGTGGTTAGAGACAGAGTTTTCATATCTTCGATTCATTGTCAGAGCTTCGTGTGAGAGATCTTTGTTTTTAGGAGAGAGAGTTAGTGGATTCTTTGATTGGTTTGAGAGTTCCAAAAGATACGTTTGTTGCAGAGGGAGACAAGGATCTGAGTCCATTGCTTCGGATGAGTCCCTTGTTCTTTAGAGACCTTCGAGTCTTTAAAGTGGCAGACTAAAAGCAACCGCGACACCCACAAAGGCAACTAATCGACTGTGAGCTTCGACTTTTAGCAAGTCAAGAAACCAACAACACTGCAGGGGCGACCTACGACATCCAACATATTTACAATGAGGCGTCCATGACTCATAGCTGCCAATGACTCTTCTATGACCTACCTAGCAACAAAGCAACACCGGCTTCAAACAGACTTTTACGACTCCAAAGGTCTAGTCTCCTATGGTAGCGTGACAAAACATGTGTGACTCAGGATCTATGGAGCACTCTAAGGTGGATGGAACTTGTGTGGAAACATGATGAAGAGAGTGCTCATGACATGTACCTCAAGTCAATGAGGTTCTAAGATAGATTAGCTTGGACTCATAAAGAGAATCTTGAGATAGTGCAAAGTGCTTGATTTATATTACTTCAAATGAACCTCCCTTTTATAGGTGAGGGTACTTACATCCATATGCTTGCTCACATGTGGGATATCTCCTCCATGCCATGTGGCAGCTTTCCCTTTACTCATACCTTTGCTCTACAAGTGCTCATGGCACCACAACTCTCAACACCTCCCCTTGGTGCCATGATCCTTTGGCTACTGCAAGGTAGTCATATGTGAGTTACAAGATCAAATCCTCCCCTGGGTGCCTTCATGGCTACTCTCATGTGGTCAGGCTTGATTTACAAAATATAGGCAAGGTTGGCAAGGTTTTGGTTTCTCAATGCTTCCATTGATGTCACCTTTTGGCTCATGGCTTGATGACGATGCTGTGTAGTTGACCTGCTGGTACTTCAATCTGCAATCTTCTTCCTTGTGTCGCTTCATGCATGATGCTTTGTTCTTCCATGTGCCTTGATGCTTTATGTGTGGATGCCATGCTTTCTACTATGGTCATCTCATGCACTTGTGCTTTTGGCATGCTTTCTGCATTCATGCATTGCTTTTTCATTTGTTGCAAAGGTCTTACCATGAGCTTTATTTTGCTTCAATGGCAGTGTCTAATTGCTAACAATGATTTTGACTTAATAGACGCGTAGAGCTCGAAAAGACGATCACTTTTCCCTTTGGAGTGTGTCCAAATTCTTCTTGGATTGCAAGTTATGGCTTGTCGAAGTTTTTGTGAAGAAGAGGGGGCCTTGATGGTGTGGCACAGGGATTCACATGCAGAATTCCATACTGTGCTTACAAAGGGACTGTGCTTGGGTGGCACTGCTGACTGTGGATGCTTATGTGGCAGTTAAGCAATCCTAACTCTAACTTAACCATGGCATATTGGGTTGACCTGACCACGGTTAGCTTGACCAACCTTATCCATCGGTTGACCAAGGTCAAATATACCTAACCATTGTTAGTTTCTATCTTCCATGTGTCTTTTTTTTAAGACTTTGGAGAAGAGATGGCTCCGTCCGTCGATCTGATGGCGTCGCGTGAGGAGAGGCATTGGCGCTGAGGGATCTGAGAGCAGCCGTTGTTGCAGGCTTCGTAGAAGAACCGCAAACTTCTCTCTTGCTTGGCACATCGAATAGCCATTCGGTGGCTCGAGCTATTGCCCGCGTGGGCTTCCCACCCACGTCTTTTATTGCAGCACTGCCTCGTCGTGCCTGCGTAATCCCGTGAGCTCTCGAGCCCCTTGGTCATAAGCCCTCCAGCCTAGTCTGTGAGCTAGGAGTCTTGAAGCTGCTGATGGTGAAGTGGCTTTTGGTCTTCGTTGATGGAGGGCCTTAGTTGCCTGTGGAGTCCGTTAGTTGCTGAGGCATATGAGAGCCTTCTGTGTTGCGGCTGCCTTGCAGGAGTGGGTCGTTTCGGTGCTTTTAGGTGCTGCGAGTCATTTGGAGGTGCTAGTTGTAGATAGGAGCTTGCATGGCCGAGAGCTTGTTGCTGCTAGAGAGGCAGAAGCGTCCGAGTTGTGGAGAGCATATGGAGCTACATAGTCATTGCTGCAGCATATGGAGCGCCTTGCTCATTGGAATCAGCTCGGTAAAGTGGCTCCGGGTTACTGGGACTGCAAAATTTGTGGCCTTTCTTGCTGTCTATGAACAAGGCTCTAAGTCAAAGGCTCTGAGTCACTGCCTTTAAAAAAATAATAATAATAAACGACCCCAGCCAAGTCTGGTGTTGATGAAGCTTTGGCCGCCCTTGGCTCAGTCGTGCCATCAAGAAACTCTTAGTAGTAGCTTACCAAAGCTGTTTCAAACATTTTCAGCATAGAAGTTGCAGCATATCGTATTCGAAGCTCTTGCCGAAAGCAATCTTTGCAGGAGGAACCTAGTGGCCCGCGACATGCCACTCAGAGCTTTAAGCTCTCTCTCTCTCTCTGAAATTGATGTAGCTCTCACAAGAACGGAGATATCTCAAATTCTCATGGACAGAATTCTCTCAATCTAAAACTAAAACTAAACTAGGAGAAAAAACATGAGTTCCTAAGACATGCCTACAACTAATCTAGGAATGGAAGCAATCCTAGTGAACTACTAATGAGCTAAACTAAGAGAGCTTAACCTATGCTCTGATACCATGACAAAACATGTGTGACTCAGGATCTATGGAGCACTCTAAGGTGGATGGAACCTGTGTGGAAACATGATGAAGAGAGTGCTCATGACATGTACCTCAAGTCAATTAGGTTCCAAGATAGATTAGCTTGGACTCATAAAGAGAATCTTGAGATAGTGCAAAGTGCTCGATTTATATTACTTCAAATGAACCTCCCTTTTATAGGTGAGGGTACTTACATCCATATGCTTGCTCACATGTGGGATATCTCCTCCATGCCATGTGGCAGCTTTCCCTTTACTCATACCTTTGCTCTACAAGTGCTCATGGCACCACAACTCTCAACATAGCGCGGCTTAGCTGGTGGCTTCTACATCAACAGTGCCACAACCTCAACAAGCTCAATGACTTCAACAACCGGCTCAACCTCAAAGGACACTACAACTAGCAGCAAGCACTCCCACAATAAAGTAACAGAGAGGCTTACACGGCCATGTCATCATGCCATGTCATTACATAGTGCCACCATAGGCACAGCTTTGTAAGCAGCATGTGACCACCGATGCCATGTCACACTACCACATCACCCTCCATCCACATTCTTGGGATCAAAGTTAGGCCATCCTTTTGCAAGCTTGATCTTTACTACAGGCTTGATCTTTGACATACACATGTTCTCACATGACTTGGTTTTGACAGTTTAGTGTAACCCTAGTGGCAGCTTGAGCATAAGCCCCACAGTGGTAGCTCTCATACAGTGTTTCATGGGTAGACTTTCTCACCGGTACACGGCTAAGCCTCTTGCATAGAGCACCAAACCATCTCTAGCATGGAGTTCTTCACATCACACAGTTGATGATACACC
Source organism: Dipteris shenzhenensis (assembly GCF_047967505.1). Taxonomy (NCBI): domain Eukaryota; kingdom Viridiplantae; phylum Streptophyta; class Polypodiopsida; order Gleicheniales; family Dipteridaceae; genus Dipteris; species Dipteris shenzhenensis. The sequence continues at coordinate 44,321,080 of NC_141617.1, forward strand.
GGTCATGACTATGGATGAGATCTGTGAGTAGAAAGAGAACCTTCTTCGACCATTCATTGCCACAGGATATGTACCAATTTATGACACTGACTCGAGCCTCATTGGTCTTGGGAGATCAGACGTGGATGCTAGCATGGATCAGCCCATAATTTCTGATCATGCACATTTCTTGGTAAGCCCTCAACATGAGGCACATTTAACAATAAGCCCTTAGCATGATGCACTCCCATGCACATCAGCACATTCTGATTCCAATGTTGTCCAGCCATCACATTGATGCATGGATCCGGACTCGGATCTATTTCCACAGATGATACATACATACTACAAGAGTTTACCTATGATCATGCAGTTTTTCAGCAGAGGTAAGTCCTCAATATGAGGCACTCACATCTCCAACAAAATGTAGAGATACATACCAACATGCATTCGGCTCTTCAGATGATTTTATTCCAGCATCAGTCCCTGATGCTTTCACCTTTGATATGAAGCATATTACATCCTTGGACACAGTTTCCATGAGCAATTCAGATCAGCTGATTAGTCTTTAGTACATTCTAGCATTGGCTTAGTCATGCCGCATTGCACCACCCTTGGATCCGGTGATCACCACCTCTATCGATCAGAAGATCATTCCTCAGCATGAGGATACTTATGCATCAGTGCAATCCTACCCCAGTGTAGTGGACATCATCATGTTCAGCCATAGCACAACCTGGGAACGTTAGTGTTTCAGAACACATGGTTGTCATATACAGTCCATACTTGATGCAGATTAGTGGTTGCATCCATGACTACAAATCTATCCTGACATCAGTTTTCGGCACCTCATATGCCTCGGGGTTGTCTTACGCATTCTTAGTTATCTTTCAGGCTTCTAGGCCTTTACAATGTCAACTCCATTTTTATGAGCCTGTGACATATGCTACATCCCTTGTCGATGTATGTTTAGCCATGCACATATCAGACGAGACCTTCAGCTCATGACAGTTGAGCATATAGGTTGGACAGATTCTATACCTTGTCATTTGTACAGGCCTCTTCATTAGCATAGTAGTGTATCACACTTGCACCTTCCGCCCCAGATTTTCAGCCCCTGGATCACTTTGTCCACACCGACCATGTGGTCTTCTTCGACCCTGCATAATATGGTAAAGATGACTCTATTGCAGTATAACTCTACCATTGCTGTTAGTTCTTTTGGGTCAGTGACACTCTTTTTTGTCACAACCTACCGGATCCTTCTCCATAGCAACATCGACTATCTTCATATCTGGATGCCTTTTCTCCAGAGCAACTACACAGTCCATGGCGACACATGACATGTTCAGCATATAGCCATACACACCGTTCTTCATGCTATCATCGTTCGATTGATCAGTCTTTGATCCAGGTGGACTTTACTTTCTGCATATTTCCTTCCTCTTCCCTTCGGCCTATCTTCCAGGTTTTATTCCCGAAGGTGTAGGATGACCCACAACTAAGAGGTAGAAATCCACATTTATGTACAAGATCACAAGTTGTGCTCATTGTACAGGTTTCGGCGATGTAGTCACAGTTATGTATAGGATCATAAGTTGTGCTCGTTGTACATGCTTCTACTACGTAGTCATGCTTGCACATGCATATACTACTATGATCTTTCCAATTTTCTTTTTCTGTTTTAGATCCTATCATATGCACAAAAAAAATCCAAAAAGATCTTGTACATGCACCCTATACTGTTTTTTAGGATAGTGTAAATTCGGGTCAAACTTTAAGCCTAACCCTAAGGGGTTCTCATGTATATATTCATGTTTCCGTTCAATACAACAGAGTGTACAGGTAGCTATATCATGTGCACTCCTCTCTCTGTCTCTGTCTCTGTCTCTCTCTCTCTCCCCACTTTATCAGAGGGCTATAAAGAACATGCCACGACTTGATACTTTAGTACTAGAGGATGTTAACATTGTAGTCTAAGCATTTGAGTTAACCATATCTAGAAATTTATTCAAGAAGACACAAGATATAATTTCACTAAAACTACCCAAATCTTTGTAGGGTGCTTGTGTAGAGGAAAGTAGAAAGAGGGGACTTCCACAAGGAGCTAGAGGCCATCATTTGGAGAAGTTGATTTAGATGGTGTAGATGTAAATAGTAAGGAAGAGGAGCGAGCAAGCAATTCCACTCTAGAAAGCACTAGAAGTGAGGAGTTGAGGGAGTTGGTTCCACCAATGAGGTGGTTGATTTGCAATGGGACTCTTATGTGATAACCATATTGAATTCACTGAGTTTGGAAAATGAAATTGTATTAGTTCATTCAAATTATGGTTCTCGCATGTAGGAGCTGCATGTAGAACTCGCATGTAGGACTTGCATGTAGGAGTTGCATGTAGAAATCGTATGTAGAACTTGCATGTAGGGCTTGCATGTAGAACTCGCATGTAGGAGTTATGTGTGGAACTCACATGTAGAACTCACATGTAGGAGTTGCATGTAGAACTTGCATAGAGGTGAGACTTATCCAACACATATCAGTAGGAAAGTCGAGCCAGTGAAAATTTTTCCTTTTATTATTTATGAAATTCACGACTTTTCCCTTCTACTAGAAACCGCTCTAATGGTGCAGACATCTTCACAAAGGCTCTTGGAAGAGACTTGCTGGAGAGGCATCTTCATCAACTTGGCATTGGGCCGAAAAAGTAAGTTCACTTGCGGGTGGACATTGAGGGGGGTGTTAGATATCAATGCTCCACTCTCATGTAACTACACGAGAACTAACTCTACTTGTAAGCCCCCCCATATGAGGAAAAGGCATTTGAGTAGCTCAGTTATTTGGTAGGTCTGGGAATGAAAGCCTTGCGAAGGCTTAGTGAATTGGGGCTGCATGCTCAGTTGCAGGGAAGGTCTCCCAGATGCAACTTGTAATTATTTCACTGTGAAATATAAAGAAATACCGAAAGGGGCACCACGGTGTTTGGGGCCAATCGGGTGCACTTGTCTATGTCTGTTGAGCAGGGGCATTCTAGCCTCCATCCCTTTTTTAGTGGTTTTGTTTGTGAACAAATGGTCTCAAACATTGATGATGTGACAAATATGAGGCTTATAATGATATTTTTGAAATGTAAAATGCAAAAAGATTACATGTCTCTAAAATTTAATGGTTCTAAGGAGTCTCAATATGCAAAAAATTACACCTTTGTAAAAATAGCTTGTTTTTTTGACATTTTTGGGGGATCTTTTTCAAAGATGCCTTTAGATGCCATTTTGATGTAATGTTGTCGCTTCAAATGCAATGTTGAATTCATTTCTTGATTACACATAGAGCTTCAATCCTACTGACCCTGTCAAAATGTGCAACATCACTTCAACTACATATGTGCTCACTCAACTGCGCAACTCTCTTAGTTGCTCTGACTCCATGTACTATGCCCAACTTATCACCTTCATTATTGACCTTTGAGTGTGAATATGATATAGTACCAAGTGTTGACTTGGCTCTGGATCTAGGCTACAGCTACATTACGCTCCTAAGCTTGGTGCTTTGCTCGACGATGGACTTGTGGCTTCTTGCACAACACGATGTCTCGTCTCCTACCAGCACCTCCCAAGAATGCCAACAATAGACCAATGGCCTCCTTCATTGAGCTCCCTTTGTGATTGCCATCTTGCAAATGGTGACTATGCTAGTCCATAATGCTATGTTCTTGGTTGGTTGTTGTAAAGGTGTGCTAGGGATGTGCTAAACTTGCCGAGCTTGAATGGACTACCATTTAGCTCCATGATTCTAAAGTTCAAATTACAATAATTCCATGTTTTTGTTACTTAAGGATCTAAGGTTTTTCAAAAGTCCTTAACATTCAACTCCCATGGTAAAAGTATTGTGAGGAGTCTTGCTTTACAGTATGAAGTATTGTACATTACGTAATAGTTAATGGTTCAATAGTTAAAAATGTAGGATAAAACAAGTTAATTTAAAATAGAAATTTTTTTGAGCATCTCAAAAGTCTTATCCATTGAGAGTGCTAAGCTCTAAAAGGTAGAAGGGCCCATTAGCATAAGGGTGCTAAGAAATGCTTTGCTAGGCTCCTATAAAATCATGTAATATGTATAACAAGGTGAATGATATATCTATCATTCATTAGGCCTACCTGTGTGAGTGAAATGCCTAGAGAGTGCATAAAATTGGAGAAAGGAAGAAGGAGATTAAGAGTGTGCAAAAAGGTACAAGGGGACCCAAATCACCGATATTCTACAAGTGCACCAACCAAAAATTAAAAGGTAAGAGAGCATAAATAATAACGATGATTTCTCAAAACCACAAACTTCCGCAAGGTCTACCTATGGATGAAACTCAAGTGCATGATATGTATAAAAAGTATATCCTTTAAATGTGACCTTTTATTATACATTTAAAGTGACAGGGTCTTGAAAGCTCCATATAAACTTTCATGTTCATGCTTATCTCATTCTTGCTATCTTTTTAAGGCACGTTACTCATTCTTGTCCTTTGTGTGTGTGAAAATTTGTGTGTTTGTGTGTGTGTGTGTGTCTCTCTCTCTCTCTTCTTGGCATTGCTGCTACGAAGTAAAAAACTCCTCTCTCTCTCGTGTATAAGCCATCCTTCCCCACCAAGTTTTGTAAAACCCGCGTGGGTCTTGGTGGTTGAGGCTCTGGTTCATGTCGTGGTGTGTGTGTGTTCGATCCCTGCGAATTGCTTCGGATAAGCTTGTTAAGGCTTCTTAGCATTGTTGCTACGAAGTAAAAAACTCCTCTCTCTCTCTCTCTCTCTTTGAAGCTTAATGACACTTTTGTGCAGCTGATTTTCTCTTAATTCCCATAGATTTCATTGTTCACATACTCCCATAGGTTTCACGTGACAAAGTTATACTCTATATCACGAGAAACCGGGGCAGAAAGCGATACAGATATATATAGAGAGAGAGAGATGACACTCCTTAGAGCAAAGCCAGAGAGAGCCATGAAGCACGATCGGCTAGCACAAAATGGAGAATAGCTGAGGATCTGCAATTAAGAGAAGATCGTGAAAGCTGGATTACCCCTGGGATTTGCAGCTCGTTTTGATGATTTCAGCGTAGCTTTGAGGAAGAGCTCCATGGATTGGATCATATCAAGTGAGGCGATCGAAACATTCGAGTTTAAGGAGCACATAGGCGTGGAAGATTTGCCAGCGGAGACAGCGGTCGAGGAGCTTGTCGCCCACAGCCCCTACTTGGAAGAGATCGTAGCAACAGTCAGGCAGTACTGTGAGAAATTGTGTGCAGATTCTGTGGCCAATTGGACAGCTTGGAAAAAGTATTGCCAGGGGGCTTCGTTAACCGAGGCAGATTATAGCTTGGCGAAGCGGGCGTCATGGAACACAGATTGCCCGCGAATCCAGTTACGAGATGGAGATTGTAGCTCCGTTGATAAAGCAGAAAGAGAGATTGAGCTGACAGTTGCGGTGGAGAAAGAAGTTTGTCTCATTTATACAGTAGAGCGTAGTTGGGGAGAGTGAGATTTCGCTGAGTTGCTACAGGTGACTGGAAAGAAGACAAATTGTACAGTTTCTATATGTTTTGATAACTCATACCATATCAGCCACGACCACTCTACGGACTCCGGACGTACGATAGGCAATAGCAGTGCGCAGCGCAGGAATTTCGATATCTGTAAGCGCGCATGCAGCAAATTCGCCTTGTGTTTGGTGATTCGAACATCTCTTCCATCGTCTACCCGGACTTTCTACTCTTGCCTTTTGCTGACTCCCTTATGACTTCAATTTTGTCTAACTGCGCTGATTTGGATATCGGGCTATGATTCTCTTTTGTTGATTTGCTTCCAGTCTGTTGTTAGCGACGGCAGCAGAACGAAGCTACAATCATATGTGCTTTTCTCGGGGACAAACTGTAGACGCTTGGCAAGCCGATATCGTTTACTTTCCATTCTCAAAGTTTTTTTACGGGCTTCCGTTGCGGCAACATTCGTCCAGAAAGTGTGTACAAAAAGATACTGGTTGTGGAACTTAGATTCGCTCTTCGCACATGGTTTCTTTGTTAGAGGCCTGTTTTTTTGCAATCAAATGTGCTATGACTCCTGCAGATACCTACCCTCACCACACACCAAAACAACTGCATAGTCCACATTGCCGCGTGCTCTTGACTTCTACGATTCCTTTGCGGTCATCAAGTTCCATAGAAAACTAGTGAGAGCCACCTCCTACTATTTTCCACAATTTCGTCCTTGAAAACTAGATCTTACAAGAGATTCCCAACTCCATAAAGGAGGTAAATTTTGGGCATTGCTCATTTTCAAATGTCAAACGTAGATTATTTTTCACATAGAATTTTGAATTTTTAGGAATTGGCACTTCAAACAAAATTTGATCTTGCTAAGCATCATGATGATGTTGAACCCATTTTCTTATGAGTACTACCCCTGCAACGCAATGATATAGCAGCCGCTTGAGAATGCTAGAGTTTTCTCCTTTTCGATATGTTGATACAAATTTTAGTATTAAAAGTGTGGCCTTTGTGTTCAACATGGCCTAGCTTTTCCCCTTCATGCCCATGTGCTTTCCTTCTTGTTCTAATGATTGCTTTTAGATAATCATGGAGTCGCTCTCACCCCCTCCCTCTTCAGGCGTCTCCACACATATATACCTATTGTCATAACTACGTTTATTGGCAGCCCAAGACTTGCATATATGCTTATTGCTTAGATGCCTTGGGCATGAACCAAGTGCACATGCTTGCAGTGTACTTATGGGTGCCTGCAGAGGCTGAGTGCGTGGCGGAGTCGGACTCACCTTGGGTAATGAGCCCAAGGATTGCTGGCTATGGCTACATGCTAGAGGGCTGGCTGTTGTTCATAACAGCTGCTTGCCGCTGGAAGACTCGATACCCAATGGTGAGGGAATGGACCTTACATTGGCTGCTGTGCCTTGACTGTTGGCAGATTGACTGCTCGGGCCTACCATGGGCTGCTGTCTATGTCATTGTAGCTGTGTCCTTGCCACCCTTTTGGAAGAAATGAACTGAAATGTTCTACTAAAGCCCTTTGGAGATCCATCAGGATCTAGGGACAAACAAGACAAGGCTGATCATACTAATCTCTTGTTGCAGCTCTGAATAGCTGTGCCACCTATCACAGATTGTGAAATCAGTGAAATACACACAAGGTTTGTTTTCTCACACCAAAGCCTCTAAAGATTCCTTTCTGTGCTTCCAGGTTCCATGACGTAGCATCCATTTTGCTTGGGAGATAGTTCCTTTTGTAACAATGCTCTTGTGCACAGTTTGCAGATCCTCTCTTCTCAGCTAATTCCTCTTTCAACTTCTACACACGAGAACGGACTCCTGCATATCATTTGTCTTATGCATTTGGAGGTAGATTTATATTTTATCCATCATGTTCTATTGCATTAGCCCCTTTATGATAGTAATTCTTCTGGTATGTCCTCTATATTCATTCCCTATTTCTCCAACATTTGGACACCTTTGTTACTGTAGTGTGTGAATTGGCCATCTCCTTGTATAGGGAGCATTCCTACTGCCAGCAACATTGGTCATGGAGTTTCCTCAGCTGTGGTTTACTCTACCACAGGCGTTCCACTAGAGGTTTGGCTTGTAGTTATGGGTATCTCAATTGATATTTAGCAATACTTTGGATCCTCTGTGGAAGCCATTCTTGGACTATCTTTAAGTCCAGGTGTGGTCACTTGACATTGCATGCCTGTCACGGCATATGTAGAAAGGGAGACTAAACTGCTTTTTCAGATGCATTAGATTCAAGGTAAACGATCTTGGTCATGTCAAAATCCTTCAATTGAACCACTGGGATTCTGTAGTTACACAACTAGTATTAGTGGACACAACCCAGTCAGGAACTTAGCATGGGAATCATCCTAGCTTGCTGTTGGGATTGCTTTCATATGTTGCATGACTTAAGCTACTGCTTTTGTGTCCAAATGCGAGAGATCTGTTGTCGGAGGTCTTCTATCCTTGTGATTACCTACTAAAAGGATCCAGTGGGTCCGATTGTAGTTATGGGCATCTCTTCTGATTCTTAGCATGATAGCAAGAGGCAAAGACACCATGACATTGCTTATGGGATTGTCTGTTATTTTCAAAGGATCTCAAGGAACTGAGTCATTTTTCAAGATACCATTGTCAGTGGTGAGCAGTGAAGTGCTTAGGTCCTAAGGTGTAAGTTGTAATTGCTGTGTGGAAAAGTTACGAAATGTAAAAGAAGAACTCAAGCATGAGAGACACCAGAGGTCTTCCTAACTATAGTACACTGCTTTATTTGACCTGACTACTGTTGTACATGAGTGCGCCTAATCGGCATACGAAAGTGAGCTGAGAATACTCCCCTAACTGCGACTGTGGGAGATGGAGCTACACTGCTGAAACAGAATGCCAAACCTCGACATGGCCAACCTTGGGCTTAAAGTGCTGCTGGTCACCCTCTCCTTGGATCATGATTGGTATGGCTGATCTCTGCTGCTGTACGGTGCGGACTGGAGTGGCAGCTGCACAAGGGGCTGGAGAGCTGCTTGGAGGCTGGAGACTGAATGCCAAAAGAGAGGGCAAGGCCCCCTTATATAGGGTGCTGTCGGGCCCCACTTTACCAAACCAAACAGGCCGACCAGCCAGTTGGCTGGTTGGCTCTCTGCTAGGGCTTGATTAGCAGCCCTTGGGACCGACCTGGTAGGGGCCAAGGCTGCATATAAAAAGCACCTTCCCCAGCCCATTTACAACTCTCGGTGCTACCCTTTGGGGCCCCAAAACCTTGCAATACTCTGCGTGGGGTGCTGCGATTTGCTGATGACAAGGCAGCCAGTTGTCACTGCAACCTGGGCTTGACCCTGGTGGATGTGGCATGCCCCTCTTCTGCACTTGTTGCTAGGTGGATACCTCGCAACGCTTTGCCTTCGCGACCCAAACTGCTCCACCATGGCCTGTGACTTTGGGAAATAGGAATTGTTATGTCAACCATAATCGCGGAAGCCTATTGCTTGGTTATGGCGAGGCGGGAAACAAAAGGGATTGACAGCACTTGCATTATAGGAGGGCTAGAGGGTTTGGGTCTAGGGTCACTCCTAGGCCTAGACATTATTGAGGAGGTGCAAAGGGAAGCCAAGGAGAGGGCTTTAATGCAAGGGGTCCTTTATGGGACACATGGCACCAAGAGAGGAAGCCATTTGGAAAGTGCTAGGCTAGGAGGGAGGATTATAGAGGGAGCTCAAGAAAGGAGGTTGAAATAGGAACCTCATGTGAGAATAGAAACGAAGGTGGAGCTCAGTGAGAGAATCCATGGCTGGGTGGTGAATAGATTTAGGAGCCCTCTTGTTTAGCTGATGTTTCAAAAATGAACCCACGGAGCTTTACCGGGACACTCTGCACAATGGATGTTCTTCCACAGTCGATTTCCAGAATGGAATATTTACATTTTCTTGTCAAGTGGCCCAGGTGCTGCCCTCCATGGCAGCTCATCCATGGCAAGATGGTGTGCCTCCATGTGGCAGCCCATTGTAGACTCCAGATGTTATACATGGGCTGGCATCCATGGCTCATACATCAAACCCCCTACAAACCCTACGACGTCGACCCTCGAGCTCCTCCTTATATGGGGTCTCACATGTGGGGCATTCGTTTATGGATCTTAGAGCATGCTCGTGATCAGTTTAGAAGTTGGTTCTGGAGTACCAGATGCTAGCGCAGCTTGGTTGCAAGAGTTGGCTGCAGGGAGTTTGGTGATGAGCATTGCTCTAATGTTGAGTAGTAGCATCGCATTGATCCCTACCCCCTGACACAAGCTAGGCAACTTTTCAAGGCATTTATGGATCTTAGAGCATGCTCAAAGTCTGCAAACAAAGAGACTTATACCCAAAAGACACAATCATTACCGACTTAAAAGAGTGGGCAAGCCATATTCCATTATAGATCAGTATGAGTATTCATGATTGCATATAAACTACTCTTAATTTATGCATACTGGTCTCTTTCGTTGCTGGCTAAAATAAATCTTTGAAATCCTCTGCTTAGTGTAGCTGGCCCCCACTCAAGATTATCCAGGTATGTGTACTTGAACTCTTGTGACTTTGCATATTCTGTTCCTCATTGCAATTGAAATAAGTCTTCTAAGGGCTAGAATGACAAGTCTCTAAACCATAATTGTACTACGTTCGTTTAGATTATGTCAAACATTGAAGAACAGTTTTTTTATATGAGGTTCCATCTATCACCAAACTTAAAACAGATATGGTTATCCTAGTTAGATTAGAAAACTATCAGCAGCAACTCATTCTTGGAGACTCTTCTCTGTACCGAAGATGTATGGGAGCAAAAAGGTGGAGAAGGATTTTGATCATGTTGAGACTTGATTGAATTGATGAACAAGCCATTTTGACCTTTACAGATTCAACAATCAACCGTGCAACAATATCTGAAAGTTAAAGAAGGCTCTTATCTGATGGCGAGATTTTAATAATGAACCACTCATATGGGATGAATTGCAGGAGCTCTTGAAAGAGGGCTTCATACCAAAGGGTGATTAGTTTGGTCCCTTGAAAAAATTAGCAAGCTTGCAAAAATCATTTCAGGGATTAGTTATGTTTAACAATTTGGAGATTTGAGATTAAGGATGTTTTCACTGTACATAGTACCTTCACTAGGGGTTTCCATCAGGATTATGAAACTGAAGAACATTGGAACTTTGGAAGATGCTATATGTGTTGTAAACATGTCTTAAGGACACCATGGTGACCACACGTGAAATACAAACATAAAAGTCAAACCAATTGGAAAATAATGGATTCAATAAAACGGGAAGTTTTTTTTTTACTTGACAAATTTTTAGCAGGGTTAGACTCATAGTGGGTCAGTTGGCATACACAAACCTAAAGCTGAGGTGTCCAGTACAGGCCTCTGCTGGCTTCTGTATACTAGCAGTAGAAGAATCTGATTGCTACTATGAACACGTGAGCAAGAAAAGCATTTTTTTGGTCTGTGTTATCAGCCCTGCTTTGGTTTCACAGTGTTGCCTCTCGCCTTCAGATCAGAATAGTGTTTATCTCCGTTGAGACTTCGCTCGGTCATATGCACACATGTGTGTATATTGCTGGTCGTATATGTGATCTCAGATATTGTTTGGGATGTAGAATGGATCGATTTCGATTCTAAAGTTTCCTGCTGATCATAATGTCTGGTCATTTGTATTCGCAACAATAGATATTGTTTGGTCTCATATTGTAATGAATTTAGAATGGTTCGGTTTCGATCCAAAATGAATGCTATTGACCATAATGCATTGTTAATTGCGCTCGCTGTGATGCTTAAAGCCTTCTTCCCCTTGAAGTCTTTGCTGCATTCCTCTAAATGAATAGAACTTTGGCGAGGGCGAGATTCAATGTAGACGTTCGCTGAGGGTGAGTTTCAATCAGGAATAGTCCAGATGATTGTCTTATATCTAAAATACATGCTCAATAAGTGTGAGTTTCACTCGGAAAAGTCCAGCTAATTGATAGTGTGGGAAATCTGACTTTCAATCGATAAGATTCGCAGAGGAAGGATTTTTGATTAAATGCTTTCACTTACAACTTTGGTGAGGGTCAGTTCTGAAATACAACTTCAGTCAGGCTTAGTTTCAATTAAAAAAAAGTCAAACTGATTGACTTGTTTAGCTCAAAATAGAGTGGGGAACCTGACTTCGATTTGTTAAATTCCCTTGTGCAAGGATTGCGAATTGATTGCTTTGTTCAAAACGAAACTGCCATGCGCTATCTGTCCATACTGTATGTGTGTTCAAAGTTTTCATGCTAGATATTACTTGTTGCTGTGTTGTGCAGGCTTTAGAATGGCCTGCTTTCATATTCAAAGAACTGGCTGATTAGAGATAGGATTGAGCGATTCTGTTGGGTTTTCCCAGCTGGGTTTCTGATTGCGGTTGAAGTTGCAGAAGCTTTGGAGCACTTTGCTAGGGATCCAAATGTGTGTTCATGAGTGTGCAATTGGTTTAGATGCCGCCATGTGTGAAGGTATGCAAAGTAGTACTCAATTTTCTGAGCGCAATTTTAAATTCAACACACATGGTTGGTGAGCTGTTACACTAATGTCGATGCATTGGTCATTCATGCAGCATCAGTTTAGATACTGCCGCATGCGAAGTAGTGGTCAGTTTTGAGTGCTGTTTTAAATTCAAGATGCACTGTTTGTGAGCTCTTGCACTGATGTTGCAAAGTGCTCTACACTTCATATGACAAAACTTATATGGATCTGCAAGCACAGTGATAGGTTAGACAGTGCTGGAAAGCCTATGAAGTTTAATCTTTCATAAGTAGTCTTATTTCATTTTGAGTAGCTTAGCCCAAAAAACTGTTGCAGCTCTATTCATATGAAGCAGCAAAAGCGTCAGGAATTTGTTCCAGAACAGAATTTCAACATCTTCGATGAGGGGTCCAGTCCATGGACCTCAGTTATGGTAAATCATAGTGATGCTTTGAAACTGTTTTCTTGAGATACTCAAAAACGAAATTCAATTCGAATTGCGGACTCAAACCTTACGTCCAATCGATTGCTTGTCCAGATTTGGAAAAATCAGATTCTGGTGTGGCAACATTTGATGCTCTTGATGCTAATAAGCTCATTCCCATTCCCATGAGAGTGTCTAGCTCTCCGATCACACCTGAAAAAACTTCTTTGAAGCATACTAGCTTGAAAAGAAAAACTGAATGTTCAAGGTTCAAAAGAGCATTGAAGCTTGCTATAGGATATAAAGAAAGAGTTGCCAAACAGAGAGGAGGTTAGCCAATGAGTCTTCTTTGCTCTTGATTGCTATGTTGTTCATCCGACTGAAGGTTTACTGCGCTGTAAATAGCCTGCAATAAGGAATGTAGATGATTGTTCCATGCAGGCTTGAGTTGGTCAAAGCTTCTGCGGAGACATCGATTATCCCTTCAAATGAGCTGGTAGAGCACATTGATGTCTTGTCGGTCATTAGAATCAAGCATCTGTCTGAGAATTGTCTTAGGTTTGCCTTCAAGGGAAAGGTTCTAGTTAAATATGGGGTGCCCTAAGATGACCTTGGCTGAAGCTTATGAAAGCTAACTTGATGGACCATTATGCTGAGGAAACTATCAGACTTGTGGTGTTTCAAGTTTTCATAGTAATATTGTAGATGTTGTGGAAGTCAATGCTTGCATTCGAATAGAGGGGCCTATTGTCAAGGTGAAGAATCCTGACGATGGCATGACCTGTGCGTTCACACTCCATGTTGATGACACGACTAGGATAGCCAAATGCCAAGCATTTTCTTGCAACATCTGCTTCTTTCCTGAGAAAAGAATAAGTCAATTCTTGCTAGAAATGTCGTCTGCCACAAACTCAGCCAGCAACACGATCGAGCTTGCAACGATTGGGTTTGCTGTTGTCAGCATGAATGCTGTGTCCAAGGAAACCGGGGGGATGCTTGAGCAACTGAAAATTATTTACAGGCATCTGTCTATAGATAGGGCATCTGTACTACCTTTGCTCGGCACTCAGTTTCAAGTACCCCACTGTTTTCTTCCCATTGATTCCTTGCTTTCTCCTGTGTGCTGCAGCTGTCATTTGTGCCTGAGCAGTGAAGCAAATATTATTGCATTGTGAATGAATTCCAAGAGAAGGGATCAACTACATATGTCGTATACAACATAGGTGTGTGGAAGCAAAGGAGCAATACATCATCAATCCTTGGTTGTATGATCCTGATCTCTACTCCTACAGCTGATATAGAAGCCCAACAGATCGAGGCGTTTAGAAGACAAGGCTCAGACCTAGGCTATGAGAATAAGGTAACTCTTTGTGAAGTCTTCTCGGGAAGTCTTTTCCGGGCTTGTTTTACTCTGAACTGATAGCAGGTAGTCTTCAAACAATGTTACAAATTTCATTCTGCAATCATTTTATTATAGGTTGAAACCAGATGGTCTTCGAGCTTTGAAAGAATTGCTTGCGATACTTTTTATATGTTGTTTCGGCAAACTTTTGGGATGCTTCAAGTAGCGAAGATAAATACTGTCAGGATCGAGTCCATTTGTGTGTGTTGCAAAGGTGCAAAGGTTAGCCGACAGGTTGTGGAAGATTTTTTTCATGATTGTTCACAACATACTTCAGTAACACAGATTCCTATGCTGCAAGTGAAGATTACACAGCATGATGGGACACAGATGTATGAGTTTCTTTGTGGTCCAAACATAAATAAAGTTGTTGGTTTTGAGGAGCCATTTGGTGCAATCTATTCGCTAAGTTCGCTTAGTGCAAAGGCTTTGCTTGCTAGTGTGCGGGAAACTTGCATTTTCACTTGACCATCAGGGGCATATTGTTGACTTTCAGACCGAGCGAGTCTGGTAGTTCTGGTGGCTTTCTTGCTGCTTGCAGTACAGTATAAAGCAACATCTTCAACATCGTTCCTTGTGCGGTCTCTTCTTTCACTAATATGGATGAGCTTCTGCTATTTGTGAAGTCTGCTCCAAATACTGAAACAAGTCTTACCAGGGGGCTCATGCAATTCTGGTCCTTACTGTGTGATGCAAAATAGCTTTGTGGTTTCTTTTTTGGTAGTCTTTTTCTCACTTAAATGTAAATAGACTTCTACTGCCTGTCAGTTGTGCTCTCAATGCTGTAACAAGTTTTTTCAAAGAGTAGGAGAAGTTAGCAGTAGCAAATGCGTATGCTTTGTGCACTCGTGCTCTCAATCATCTATGTCAAAGCAACTTTTGGAGATTTTGTAATAATCCTCTGATCTTGATATATGGGAAAAAAAAATTTCTAAGCTACTGGTCCTTCTCTATTGCTTCTTGTCCAGTTGTAGCAAAGATGGAATCTTTCTTTGTCCCCTTTGTATAATTTGAATTTTGAAATAATTAAAAATATGGTTTTAAGTAGATTTTCATTCACAGAAGCTGAAATGGTTTTGCAATCTTTTCTATTGAACATGTGAGAGCTTTGGATGATAGCAACTTCAAGTGGCCTGCACATTTTGCTTAGGCACATGTACTTCTGAGTGATACACCTGATATCCATGTCAGACTCTTTTCTAGACTACTTTATTCAATGTGCAACCATGTTGTCTTCTCTTGTATGCCAGCTCTGCATTATCTCACATAATTTAGAAGTCTTCTTTTAGATAATCTTTGCTTCAGGGATGGTTGAGTTTGCTTCGGGAATTCCACTGGGCAGCATGTGAATACTGCTTGAAGACTCGTAAGCTAGACTGCCGTGTTAGGTTTAAATTTCTCCAACTATTCAAATAACCTCATTAGCCTAGTCTTGCTACAGTTAACAATAATCTGAATGTAGACCATGTCAAGAATGCTTGAGGGCTTGTAAGCTGGATTGGCATGGGAAAGGTTTTGAGTGTTAGGTTTACATTCTTTGAACTATTCAAATAACCTGATTAGCCTAGTCTTGCTATAGCTAACAACAGTCTCTAGTTCACTCGATTGATTTTCCAAGGGCAAGAACAATCGTACACTGTTAGAACAAAAGTGCCTTGAGAGGTAGCATAAGTACAATCAAAGTACTTCATTGACATCTCATTAGAGTCTTCAATGCGCTAGATGATGCCAAGTTGCTGCTTTTATTACTGAAAGACAAAGCAAGCTGCTCTTATTCCTAGAAGACAAAGCAAGGAATAGATATCTGGCAATTGTCTAGAGGACCTTAACTTAGAGCAATTAGCTTCTAGAAATTGCAGAGAGTGCTTTTCTTGATTTCGAGCACAAGGCAGTCTTGCTGGCTGCAAGCCTCCTTGCAGCCCAATTTTATTTCTTTGGAGCGCAAGCATTAGCTAACTCTTCGAAATGTGGACTCATCAAGATATAAGCGATTTGGAAATAGACTCAGCTTTCACTAAAACATGTCATGCAAATCAAGACATATTCCTTGTGGCCTCTCATCTATCCAACAATGAGCTATCCAGAGAGGCAATAGAATCAATGGTCATAGATAAAATGCTAGAAGGGTTACAATTGGGGAACACAAAGCTATCCATCTATGGCATTCCTTTTCTAAAGACAACGACACAAACCTTAACGAATCAAGACTAAGGCCACTTATAGAGAACTCCAAAGAATAAACACTATGATGTACGCTCCATATGCTAGGACAAGCAAAGCCAGGGTTATTGTCGTCGTCGATATTTTTGAGGATAGCTTCTTCATATTTTCGGGAAAGAATACTATGAGGCTACATTAAAAAATAGCACATTGGCTTAGGCCATTTTTTGGAATTTTCCTAGCAAGTGAAATATTTTCTGCATTCTATCTTTTTCATCCTATCATAGAAGGTGTCAAGTTTAAGGGAAAATCTATGTCATCACAAAATTCCTCCCGTTTATGAGAATCAATCAACCAAAGAAAAACTCACATTTCAACCAAGGAAATCCTCTTTTTATGGTGAGCCGAATTCCTTGGATATTAGCACCCTCTTCATGATTTTGGGGACCCATGGATCAAATGTTGGTTGTTCGGATCCAATGGTTTAGATTGAACTACATTTTCAAGGTTTTTTCAAGGGATTCAATGGCTAAGCTTCAAGAAATCGCCACTTGCACGTCGCCCCGACTTGTGTGAGCTTCTCGATTCTTTTCAAATCATTTGTCAATTCCTTTGTGAGTTACTTGCATCAATGGCATCGCCCTTGTGTCAAAAAACATCCCTTAAAATTTTGAAAGCCTTAGTGGGCTTTTCTATGGTCATTCCATCTATGTTCTTGAAGCAAGAATGGGCAGTGCAACAACATGGAATTGAGAGCAGCGGTTTTCTATATAAAGGCATTATCAAAGCCTTTCAGCCCAAATGAATACCATTTTCTATTTTGTTTGATTTGGATGCAAGGCTCTACAAGGTACATTGCCAAGATTTGTAGCCATTTGTGGAAAGGATGCCATTGGAAACCAAGGCACAGCATAGCAGTTCATCTCTTGTTCCATCTCAAGTCATTATAGTGGAAGGTCTCCACCAATTGCACCATTCAATACTGCAAGAGGAGGAACTCACATGGGCTATGGGCTTGGAGAGCTTCAAAGTAGACAAGCAAGACAAGGTAATCACTATGTTTCTCAAAATTGTCGACTGTTGGAGATGATTTGCAGAGTACTCCCATACCAAAAATAGCAGTTGAAGTTGAGGTAAATGCATTGCCCATAAAATGATTTGGCAATTGAATATATGCAAGATCTTATGGGTTCAATGTCAAATGTAGGTCTGCTTGCAAGAAAATTCTGTGTGTTCAGCATGGGAAACCAAGAAAGAAAATGAATCTTGGTCGAGGAGGACCAAGGAAGGTCTAACAGGTTCTTGAAGCTGCAGATGAGCCTAGATATTCTTCTTCTTCTTCTTTTGATGAGGATGGTGATTTGCATGATGTGCAAAATAATCGACTTATTGTTTCAACTGCAAGGAGGGGATGTCCTTGCAAGAAAAAGGCCCAAGGATAGTGACATGCTTCACATGGTTTGCCAAAACATGACATCGAAACAGGAGATGAGCATGCAAATGTAGAAGAAGGTGTATATCTTGAGGATGAGCTTTTGCAAGTAAAGAGACCAATCTTAGAAGATGTTGAGGGCATGGATGAATGGAGCAATGTTGCTATGCAAGTTTGAAAAAGTGGGGATGGCATGGAGGTTGAGCCCAGTGGTACATTCTTTCCTTTGCCTGCTTTCATTGGTAACAAAGGCCCAGATTTGGGTCAATTGCCACATGAGTTTTTGAAGATTCACTTGTTTCTCACGCTCTTTCCTTTGGACTTGATTGACATGACCATCAATGAGACAAATAGGTATGCACAAGAGCAATGAGTACGCATCTTGGGTTTGCATGAATCCACTCATTATTGGTGTCCTTTGGATAGGCATGATTTTCTTAGATTCTTGGGTGTTTCTTTGGGAATGTTCTTGCAATACATGGGAAGCTAGAACTTTAACTGGAAGGAGGAAATGCAAGGGGTTATGAGGTTCCCTAATTATGGCACTGAGAAAATGAGTCAAACTACTTATAAACAAAATAAGCATTTTTTACATATTAGGGACAACTCACAAAGGCCAACAACTAGGGGAACAAGAGATTATAAGATTTGGCAAATCATATCCTTGGAAGAGAGACTTAATGCCACTTTCCAACAATTTTATAAATTTGGGAAATCATTGACAGTAGATGTGAGGATTATATCCTCTAAATGTAAGTTGAATCCATGTCAATGTTTACAATCCTAGAAGCCCCATAACTTTGCTATTCAATTGTGGAACATATGTGACTCAAACTATGGGTATAACCACTCCTTTCAGATTTATGATAAGCTCCCATGTGAAGACTTATCTTTTCTTGCAGTATCAAATCTTGTGAAGGACTTGAAGACAAAAGGGCATCACATCTACTTTGATAGGTATTTCGCTTCGATAAAGCTTTTGGACCCTTTATGTTATGGGTACGTATGTCTTCAACAGGAAGCATTTTCCTAAGAAAGGTATGTTGCATATGCACAAGGATCCTAGAGGTACTTGAAAGTTTGCATTTTCAGCTCAAAGGGGTCTTACTGGATGCACTTGGATGGATAAAAAACATATATATTTTGGCTCCAATGTAGAATGAATAGAGGTGATGTTAAAATATAGATTGGAAATGGTAATAAGGTTCCGGTTTCTTATCCTGAGATTGCAATGCAATATGATAAATGCAAATCAAGTTGTGATACTTTTGATAGCATAGTCCTTGGAAATGGATATAGCTTGGAGACTACCATACATGAATGAAAGTGGTGGCATTTATTGTTTTGGGGCTTGATGGATTCCGTATTTACAAATGCTTGGATAATTTGGAGAGAATTTCATGGTAAGAAGGAGGTGGGATGTTTCAAGTTTATGTTGAGGTTGCATGAGCAGTTAGTGGATAATACATTTGCAGCTTTTATAGAACAAAGGATATTGGTGAAATTGATGCCTTTTTGGGGGGACACATGCTTGTGAAAATGCATAGCCAGGCAAGTTATATATTATGTTGTATGTGCTGAGCGCAAGAGGTTACTTTGTAAGGGTAAACATGTGCAAGGATCCAACTATGAGAACCATTTAGGGTTTGTCCAAACTGCAAAAAACATGTGTGTTGATCCTTGCTTTCGTATCTACCACTCTTGCTTTCTTGGATGATGGCTGAAACAGGATTCTAATGGGAGCAGTAGAGTTACCATGGGTAAGTTGACTCTTCCATTAGTCGTGTGCATTTTAGTATACTATTTTTTTCAATGTATGTTCTTCCTTAGTCATTGTTCTAACTTCAATTGTATGTAGAACATTTTATTGGTAGATGTATGGAAATGTGAATTCTCCATGCTAACATATGTGCATTTCTAGATTTTTATTGCACTCTAATGAATCTTAGTATCTCTAATGTTACCCATATTCATTTGCTATGATAATAGTCACATGGAAAAAATTATTCTCATGTATCATATATATATATATATATATTTGGGTGCTAGAGCTTGTGGATTACAATGAACGATGCTGTGTTAGAACTATATACTTGTAGATAGGTGATACACGATCTTATAAATTGTTTTCTACTATCATATTATTTTTCACATGTGATTTTAGGTCCATATAGTAGACATTTTAAAGTAATTTTACGTTGATTAAATGGTTCCACTGTAAAGCCTTTTGTAACCTAAAAAAAGGACAATTTTATGTCCTATTACGTTATTAGTAGTAATAGTTGATATTGAATGAATAGTTATGTCAACCATAATTATGGAAGCGAGTAGTTTGGCTATGGTGAGGTTGGAAGCCAAGAGGGCTTGCTGATGCAATGGTGGACACATGAAATAATGTCAAGGAATAAGAAGGCCTAGTATTATAGAGGAATGCCAACAAGGGTTAAAAAGATTAAGGTCCATAGAGGGACACTTGGCATCCAACCTAGTCCAGAGGAGTAGTCCCATCTAGCTAGCTCTTGTGCCAAAAAAGGGAATTATTTAACCCAAAGCCTGGAGCTTTTACCGATGGTTCATGCTTTGAAGTATGGAGGCATTACCTCTTGTGTAAAAAAACTTCAATTTATGCATAGATTATCAAAGTCTTAAAAGGACTTTACACAGCTTAATCTTAATTCTAGACCAAGGAGGAATGTGGACTTGGACTAGAAAGAGAGTGAGGCCTTAGAAGACCATATTCTCCTTTTGTGCCTAAGAATTTTGTAGATAGAGAATAGAGCAGTTGGTGGTTGACAATGGCAGTCTTCCTTGTCCTTCTAGACAATGATTTTGTTCCTCACTCTTTCCCTTAAGTAGAGGATGAGCTAAGAAGATCTCTGAGATACCCAACAAGGATTCCAAGAGGTACAAGTTCCAAACTTACAAAACAATTTCACTACTACAAAACAAAATAATTTCATAGGATAGAGAATACTAGAAAGCAAAACGATTTCACTACTATAAAACAAAAAAATTTCAACCAGTGAGCTGCTTTAGGATAGTCACATAACTGGTGTCTGACTTGTACTAGATCGGTGTTCCAATCACCGGGCTAGTTTGAGACAATCACACTACTAGAAAATAAAAACTTAAACAACTAAAAGATGATAATCACATTAAACAAATGAATTATATATTGCTATTCCCACCACCAGACTAATTTTGTATGATCATAGTCCAAGCATGAATCGAACCAGCCCAGAAATTAAACTAAACTAGTTTAACTTCCTGTAAAATAAACTAATTTAACTACTAGGAAACACAACAATTCAACCATCGAGTTGGACATCAATTATTTTGGCTTTGCAAAATATATTTTTGTTTATTGTTTTTCCAACCATGCTAGTTCAGGACAATCACATAACTCCTATTTGACCTGAACCAGCTCGATGATATATTCCATGATGGTCCAACCACTGGGATGATTTGAGACAATCACATCAGTCCAAGCCAACCCAAAAAATTTAGAAATTTCTTAGTATATGACCCAAAGCAGCCCACAAATTAAACTTAAATAATTTAACTACTAGGTAACACAATAATTTCAACCAATCACCAACCACCGAGCTAGTCATCAATTATTTTTGTTTCAACCATGCTGGTTTGGGACAATCACATAATTTTGTTTTGACATGAGCCAGCTCGGTGATATTTGCATGATGTTCTAATCATCAGACTAGTTTAGGAAAATCACATAATTCTGACCTAAGCTAGCTCGGTGATATTTGCATGATGTTCTAATTAGTTTAGGACAATCACATTAAGTCCAAGCTAGACCAATTAAGAAATTATCTGGTATATGTAGGCCAATGTCACAAGGGAGAGGACATAAGTTGAGTAATTGGGATAAGCACTTCTCTTTCTGTAGTTTTATGTGAATAATTTTGATTTCTTGTCCATATTTGCAATGAAGATCAAGGTTTCACATACTATAGTACATTTGATGGCTTGAATTTAATACTATTGTTGATAATTTTCTTCAATTATTGTGAGAAAGGACTTTGGATTAGATACCGTTGGATCTCTCCATTATTTTATGTAGAGTAAATTCTTCTAGGGAATGACTACTTTGGGATACAAGGGGCTTATTTTTCTATATAAAATGAGGTTACAAATGGTGTTAGATTTGCTCTCACTGGATTTAATAAATCTAATTATAGCAGAGATCACTACGAGGTTTGCATATCTATTGGGATGGTTTGATGAAGAGACAAAATCAAGAAATGTATAAATTTTATTAAGACTTTTCTGCATGCTATGATAAGATTACTATAGAAGAGCTTGACTAGGCTAGTACAAACTAGGCTGCCATAACAATAGGGTAAGGACTTGTATGGGAAAAGAGAAGAACATACATTTTGGGAGGGTTTGATATGAGTGGTGTATTTTTTATTAGCTCATCATTCAACAATATGCACACAATGTTTTGAATTAATCTCAAATATTTTTATATTTCCAAAGCTCCTCTAAGCATGTGATATGGATTACATAATGGTTGGTCTTTCTAATTGAGAAGTAGAGGCTACCAAGGTAAAGGAAGTTAGTTCATGTGTGTTAATAAGTTCACTCTACAAGTCTTGCATGCATGAATTACAAGGATGGTGAAGAGTCTGAAACAAGAAAAGATGGGGCATTTGATTAAATGAAGGCAAGCTATAGTTGCTCGCATGTTTATTTCAGTTAAGCTCTCAATATCCATTGTGCACACCCATGTAGGGTTAAATTAGAATTTCCCTTGAATCAAGGCTTTATGGTTGGCTAGGGATAGACAAACTTTTAGAGAAAGAAGTCGTGGATTGAAGAGAAAGTACTGCGTGTTGTTGTGAAGTCATTGTAATCAACCAATATGAATATTGGGAGAAGGGATGATAATGGTGTGTTTAACTCTTATTAGGAATAATAAGGGTCCTAAAATTCATAAAAACTATGAGCATGCATGGAGGGTATTATGGTAATGGTCACTTAGTTAACTAAAGGACTTACTATTATAATAGCTAAAGAAGACGGCTTGTTGGATGAGTATAAAGTGCAGTTAAGGCTAGGATTAGTCTTATCATTATTAGATAATTTAGGGAATTAAAGACTAGATTATAAAGGTAAAGAGTTTGATAGGAATGAAAAGAGTGTCGTGATAACATGGTGATAACTAGGACATTAAATTGGGAATTGAAAGTAATAGTAAGTTATAAATGGATGAGAGGCCAATAGTATAAGAGTTTGAAATCTTTAAGGAATATATAATTTCTCTTCGCCCTTATAAACCAATAACAAGAAATAAGTGAAGCAGAAAACAATCTAAGACCAACAATCCTTTCCCATGTTGCAATTCTTTCCCATAAAGTTTTGAAGTAGCGAAAAAGGTAAGAACATCAAGAGAACAAAGTATGTAATATCAAGTATGTAAAAATGAATTAAGTCAATCATGAACTCACATTGAAGAATTTATTATACCATAGGTAGTCCTTCATTGAGATCATTCAAATCCAAGATCAAGGTATTACTCTAAGTTACTACCCTATTGATCCATCTACTACTAGAGAAGATGTCTTAGAAGAGACGATTCATTGCCTTCTAAGGGATCCATGGATAATACATCTTCTACTGCATCATCCTCAACCATTAGTAGACCAAGTTTTATATGCTATAGATCCCAATGATGTAGGAGACTTGGGGATAAATTTACAAGACTTATTTGGAATGTAGAACTTGGTTGAGCATGCAAATAGTAATGTAAATACTATTTCTTGAATAATTTACCATGGATACAAGATTTTTTCCTTCTCAAATTAACTTTTATTTGCATAATTACATTTTATTTTTATTTCATCATGATTTTATAAAGATATTTTAACCCAAACTTGATATGGAAGTTCTCAACACTTTCTAAGATTGAATATATAAAGAAATTTTTTAATGGGAGGCATAAAAAACCACTTTTTAAATAACTTTTAGCAATCTTGGTGTGACGTGGATATCTCGATCTCAATCACTCTTGATATAGATTCCAGTATGCACCAATGAATACTTCATATATTGATAGAAATACTATTATCTAAACTGTGATGATGTTTTTAAGAACAACTTGACTACTTATTCAACACTATTTTTCTAGATAGAACGCTCTTTTTAATTCAAAAAAAATTCTAATTACCTAAAAGCGTTACAAATAAATGACAAAAAATATTTTCAAAAAATGAAGGTTATATTATATTATCAAAAAGATTATATACAATTGTGCGTTATCAACAAGAAACCTTTCTGTGATAGGCATCAAACATACTATCAACTCAAAGAGGCATGAGTACAAACATGTAGTCCTCACGGATGTAACAGAGCATGAGGAAACCATCTTGATGGAAATGACAAAAAATAGAGGAAACCATCTTGCTAGAAATGAGAAAAAATAGCCTCTTGTGTAGTTGTAAAAAAAGATTATAAGTTGGGTAGTCCTCAACATTCCCAAAGTTTCTTGATATTACTTTGTCATAGGCTATCAATCTTGGCCTACATCTTCTTTTGCTTTCCCTCATAGTAGTTGGATGGACTCTTCATCAGTTTGTTAAATGCATTGACCCCCCTGATAGTTTTTTCATGCTCGTGCCTCTCGAGGAGGAGGGCTTGGGGAGTAACCTAGTGCATAATTATGTGATGCATTATGCGAGTAGCTTCTAACCCTTGTTCTGGACAATTGGACATTATCATATCCTAGGGCACATAGTAATTAGATGCTCAAGTAGTCTAGCCCTCCTATTGTCATACAGGTTCTCTTGAAAATGTAATAAACATAAGATAATTACACTTTAATAGCCACTTCATACATCTCGACAAGAGCTTTCTTTAAAACATCTTCTACTTCCTATTGCATCCTTGAGTGGTGGCAAGACCACACTAGGTCCTAGCAATGGCCACTATGATCATCTATATACTTCTTTATGGAGACTAATCCCACCGGGAGAGGACACAGATTTGCAAGAGGTTTGGCACAAAAATGTAGGTTTGCAGGAGGTTCGGGACATGAGGAGGCAGGTTTGAGGAGGTTGAGGGAGGTTCAGGCATGTAGGGAGGACAAGAACATGTAGAGGCATGGCACACAAGGACACATGGCTGCACGAGACAAAGCAGGGAGGGCAACACTTAGCACGAGACAGAAGATGGCCACCTAGCAGAGGGACATCACCACACAGATTTGCAGCAGACACGTGGAAGCCGATCACAAGGGCAAAGCACAGTAAGAGATTAAATGCAACTGCAGAGGGACACATGCGAAATAAATGTGCAAGGGGTGCTTTACATTGTATGGTTAATATTTAGAATTTTGTGCCCTTAATATCTTGCATGTAAGTGAGTAATAATGAGGTGATACACCTCACTCTAGTGTTTAGCACTTTAAGAATCTTAGAAGGTGTATAGGTTTGGATTTTTGGTGTCCCTCTATTTGCAATGTAACTAGAGGGGTATTTTGGTTATAATAAGCATATTTTCATGATACTTTGAATATAATCATGAGGACACTACGACATGAGCTGCATTAAAGGGGGGGTCTTTCCATCAACTCTCTTCATAGGTGCTCTAGTCTTCCTACTTTGCAAACTTGGAGACCATGACGTGAGCTTTCATCATGGGTGCTCTAGTCCACCTACTTGGCAAACTTGGAGACCATGATGTGAACTTTCATCATGGGTGCTCTAGTCCACCTACTTTGCAAACTTGGAGACCATGACGTGAACTTTGAAAACTTTCATTGGAGGTGTTGGTAGAAGTGGAGGGGTTCCATCATGGGTTCTTTGCCTTTTATTCAAACAAAATTACTTATAATTTCTTTGTCATGGGGTTGTTGTAGTTCTTTGATGAGGCCAAAAATAGGTGTAAGCTCTGCAAAGAGGTTGGAAACTTCGTATGGAACATGCATTTGTGAGGATAAAAATGTTCTACTCTTCAGCTATATGAGAAGGGTGACAAGGAGGGAGGTGAGAGAGCAATTCTTTTTGGGGAGAAAAGGTTCCCCACAAAAGGTTTCTCCATTCTCTTGCAAAAGTCTCCCAAATGGCTCACATAGCCCTCTCTTACTAGAAACAAAGTTTTGTATTTACAAAACCTCCATTGCTATCCTACTCTCACCACTCCCTTATGCCCTATCGTTGAGCTCTTGCAGTTGTACTTGCCCTACTCTCTTGCCTCTACAAAGAATGCATATGCTAGTTTGAAGCTCCCAAAGTGCAAGCTGGTCATCGATCCCACAAGGTGAAAATAGCTTACATCAATACCTTCTACTACCCATTAGTGTCTTGAAAATAGATAGCTAGTGCTACTTTGTCTTGGAAGTTCTAGTTATTTACACCTTTTAGAAACTTCTCCATCTTGGGCAAGCATATGTACTATGCCAATGATGCCTAACTAGATGTTATATGATCGGCTGGTAGCAACAATAGCTATATTACTTGTGATAGTAATAGCTCCTCATCTATGCATAAGATTGTTGAGTAGCTGGAGTTGTTCCAACAACTTGTTAGCAATAGAATTGGCAATTTATTTTCATCCTTGCTAAAGATCATGATCAATATAGGTATACTGTTGTTCATTTTCTAAGGTTACATTTAGTCTTATAAAATCTTTAAATAGGAAGTTCATATACATTTAGCCCTCATATTAAATTGCAATGACCTTTGAGACATTGGCATATTTTTTCTTTGTTGAGACACCAGGAGAGAATTTTTTTCTTGGAAACATTTACACTATCATGCATCTATTAGATATACGTGGTTCCTCATTTTTTGTAGAGTGCATACTTAACATATTTTTTAAAGCCTTTTTTTTATACTCAAGTACTAAAACCTTGGAATGGATTACTGCTTCATCCACCCTACTCCTTTAGAATCTTTTTTTCTTTGAATGGATTATTCCTTGGTTCACCCTGCTTTTCATAGTAAAGTTCTCCTCTCTCTCTCTCTCTCTCTCTCTCTCTCTCTCTCTCTCTCTCTCTCTCTCTCTCTCTCTCTCTCTCTCTCTCTCTCTCTCAATGTTGAGAAATATTGAGAGATAAAGGTGTTCTAATTTTCTAGTGTAGGTAATATTTTTCTTATTCCTATTCTTATGCTATTTTCTATGATATAAAATTAGATTATGTCATGCTATGTTTA
Organism: Dipteris shenzhenensis; assembly: GCF_047967505.1. Classification (NCBI taxonomy): domain Eukaryota; kingdom Viridiplantae; phylum Streptophyta; class Polypodiopsida; order Gleicheniales; family Dipteridaceae; genus Dipteris; species Dipteris shenzhenensis. Next base: position 44,347,703 of record NC_141617.1, read on the forward strand.
TGGTATGTTCTATGCTATGCACTCCATGTTATGCATTTATGCTAGTTTGTCTAAAGATTTTTTCAAAGGTTTTATATTCTAGGGATGCATTTCCTCTAAAACCTTTGAATACATTATATCAAAAGTTTTATATTTAGATTATTCAAAGCTTCTATTTTGTGGAAAGTACTAACCCTACTCAGAATCCTACACAATTTTTGGGATCACTCTCTCCTACTCTAAACTTTACACATGATAACTTCAGTTTTTTATATATGAAAGATATGCACAAGTTTTTAGTTAGTGGACTCACTCTCTAGACTCTCTAGACTCTCTCTCTCTCTCTCTCTCTCTCTCTCTCTCTCTCTCTCTCTCTCTCTCTCTCTCTCTCTCATGCACGCACGCACGCATGCATGCATGCATGCATGCATGCATGAGTACATGCACGCACACACACACACACACACACACACACACACACACACACACAGAGTTTATAATGAGCATAAGGGGGAGAGGCATTACACAAGAGACGACCACTCCATGCATGGTCGTGGGCGGTGGTACAACAGCTAGTTTTGGAGGGGAGGAAGAAGAAATAGCAAGGTTTTCGTTTAGGGAATGGGTAGCAAATAAACATGGCATCACAGGAAAAAAGGGCGGGGGGGGGTGTAGTTAAGGCCAATAATCAACGGGATTGGCATATAAGAGTATGTAGTGCTCAAAAGGTTAAAAGTCAAGATGAAGCCAAAAAAATGGGGGTCAGAAGTGAAAATATGCCATAAAAAGAATAACAAGCCAATGCGAAATGGGGGGGGGGGGGGGGCATTAAGTGTGTAGACATCATGTGTGCATGGATGTATGAGACATGGGATGCATGTGTGTGTGTGTGTGTGTGTGTGTGCGCACGCACGCGCATGCACGTGTGTGTGTGTACAACAAATAAATAGAATAGGGACATAAGGTGGGCAAGAGTGGCAAGGGAAAGGACTTGAGCGGCATCCATTCGGATGGCGAGCTTCACAAAAGGAAAAAAGAGTGGAGTCAACACAAGATGTAAGGGAGGGAACTCAAGGATGGCCAAGATGAGAGCTTGAAGGCAAATCAGAGAATCGAAAGGTGAGGAAGAGCAAGAGTTTGGATAGATAATGTAGAGGCATAGAACTTTGAGCACTTTTAAAAAATGAAACATGGTTTGTAAATGTAGAGCACTTACTGTGACATGCATGGACATGGCAATGGCACATGTGAGGATTGGGGGTTGGGGCATTGAGTATGAGTTCGGTTGGATTTAGGGATAGGGGTTGCATGGAGGTTAAAGAGTGGGGGGGATGTTTTAACATGAGACACCAAGTAACTTAAGGAATTTGGTGAGGTGCTAAGTATAACAAAGATGGTTCAACACGAAGTTAACTCGCCTTTCATGCACTCAATTCCTCCACTCAATTGGCTCCTACTCCTAGCTAGCTTGAGTGGTTGGACCTCCAACTTTGATGATCTTCCTTTGCCTATTCTTCTACTCACAACCATATGCTACTCTCAAAATTCTCCATCTTGCAATTAATCACCTTATTCTCATAATTGTTGCTCCTTATACTCAAGTGATCATCGTACCTCTACCTCCTTTTTTGTTCACTGTTCACACACTTGGCTGATCCAATGACTTGCTACTCATTTCCTTCTCTTGATGCTCATAACTAGCACCCTCTGTTCCTCCTTTCTTTAGATAGCTATCTTATGGCAACCTTTTGTGTTCTATTGCATGGTTGTGCTTGTCACATTTCCTTCACTTATTTTCTCTTGCAATACACTCACGCCTGGAGTTTTTCTCTCATGCATTGTGCTTTGTCAACCTTTCATGCCTAGAATTTACCTCCCATGCCTACCTTCTTTTTCTTGGTTCTTTGTCTCTCGCTCCTATGCTTGTTGCTCTGCGTGTTTCCACATTCCCCTTAGAAAGATATGGTGCTCTCTCAGCCAACCTTGCATCCACTTCCTTTCTTGTTAGTAGCTCAGCTACCCTGCTAACAATTCATATGCCTTCCACCTGCCCGACTCTCACAAATTCTCTTTGCCTTTGCTCACCTAGCAAGCTAACCTCTTGGTTGCCCTTCATCTTTACACAAAATTTTTTCCTTACCTTCTTGTCCAACTAGTGATCACGTCTCTGAACTTTCTATCTACACTATCTAGCAACCCTTCTACTTCTTAGTGGTTTTGCTTTTGTGCTCTAGTTCAGGTGCTCATTGTTGTCATTCCTCTTGATGTCGCTCTTGGCCTATCTTTTTCCAACCTCTTCTCTATGTACTTCTTGTTCCTTGGCTGCATTGAGATTTGTCTTGCTCAATTTTGTTGTTGCTCATCATCTCATTAAGTTATACTGACTGGTTTGCGACAACTTTGAGTCTCCTCTCTATGGGATGGTAGCACTTTATGAGTCTATAAGCTCTCCTTTAATGCCCTTTTTACTTTCCATTCTCTCTCTCTCTCTCTCTCTCTCTCTCTCTCTTTGTATGTCTCTTCTTTTCTAGTGAATGTCTTATTTAACTTTATGTATTTTATTTATATAGTTTCTTCCAACCTTAGTGTTTGAAGGAATCTCAATTCTCTCTGTCTGTTCTTAGCCCTCCTTTTCCCCTTCTTAGTATTTTATTTTTAAAATTTATTTGGGTAGTTTTCACCTATGATTGATAATTACTTACCTTACTTTGTGTCCCTCTTATGTAATCTTACACACTGCCCTTACACACACACACACACACACATGTATCTACATACGTATGTACATATGTAGGTATGTATGTCCATGTGTATGTAAGTATGTGTGTATGTGTGTGTGTGTGTGTGTGTGTGTGTGTGTGTGTGTGTGTGTGTGTGTGTGTGTGTATAACTATTACAAGAACAAAAGAGTAAATTTAAATAATGAAGGAAAATTTAAAGTAGAATTAAGATGGCATGCAAAGAGAAGAAAAGAATGGAAGCAAGTATATAAGGGCTAATAATGAATGAATGAATATATATGCATATTTGTGTGTGTGTGTGTGTGTGTGTGTGTGTGTATCTCATTTATTCATTCTTAATTGTTATATGCTTACTTCCTTTATTTGTTTCTCTTTGTATGCCATCTTAATTCTACTTTAAAATTTCCTTGATTGTTTAAATTTACTCTTTTGTTCTTGGTATAGTTTAATAGCATCCCTTACTATTTTTTCATTTATTTATTAATTACATGATCTTACTTAATCTTTATGTAGATAGCCTTATTATTTCCCTCTCTTTCTTATTCTAATTCATGTTTTTGCTTCTTTAAGTAATTCGTTTATTTAACTCTTACATCTTCTTTGTTGTCAAAACCATTCTTGGATAATTATTTATTTCTTGTATAATTAGCACCCTTATTTCTTAGTCTCTTTTGAGTTTCTTAAACATAGGTATTTTTTTCTCGTCTTTGCCCCTATTTTTTATCTATTATATTTAGGTAAATTTTTTTTTCTTGAGTTTAGCTTTACTTAACAATGAAATTAGGAAAATGTTCACTCCCTATCTTGTTGGCTATATATTTAATAATTTTTCTGCTTTCTTTAACTCTAAATATTGTTCTCTTTCTAGTGGTCACCTTTTTCATACTAATGTAATGCGTGATCTATTATTTACTCCTCTCTTGGCCCAACCCCTCTTGTTTACCCTTATTCAAGTAATCTTAATTTTCATATAAGGGTGTGGTTTACCTCCTTGTTTAACCTTTTTTCCTCTCTCTTAAGGGTATGGACTACCCCTTTTTTTTACCTCTCTCTTAACTTTGTGGACTATCCCCCTTGGGATTTAAAGAATCAATTCTAATGTCTCTTTTAATGGTGGGGACTAACCCTTTTTGCATTCAAAAGGTGGATTTGCACTGTCCTAATTGTGAAATCTTGACACTTTTATACTTTAGAATCTAGAATCTAGAAGGTTGTGCTTGTTCCTAGGTAAAGCAATAACAAGCTAGGAGACACAGGTATTACCTATCTCCCCAAATTAAGCTATATTGTTCTAACATACGGTTTATTTGGATGGTGGCAAGTAAGTGGACCCTAACCTTGAAACTTGGACTATCTGATGGATTCGACACTCTTTTACCTATCTTGTGTTTTTTTTTTCCAACTCAATATTAGTTAAAATTATCAATGTTGTCAAATGTTTTTGCAAAAGACTCTCAATTTGTTACTATTTTTTGAAAATATTCGAGTTAGTTGTCTCAAATATTTTTTTCCTTGTCTCGTATGTAACTTTCTTATCCAAACGGTGGAATTAATTATATGACTCATTTATTGATGGGACTATAAATCTACACACACACATACTCTCAACCCAGTTCTTTAACATAATTACACATATACGTGTTGATGAAACAAAAAAACCACTAGTCCTCCCCCCTCACCTTTTTCGCCCCCCCTTACACTCACAATCATATGCAATTCTCCGTTGACCATGGTAAGTAGTTCTTGTCCTTTTTTTCACTAACCCTTTTACACTAATTTCCAACCCAGCCACCCCAAAAACTAACCAACCCCCTAATCTAACCATCCCTAACCTAACCAATCCCCAATATAACCTTCTTCTCCAATGTAACCCAACCAAATCCTGACACAACCCTAACCCAACCAAACTCCCCTCCCCCCCTAGCCACCCTATGTTCTCTTTCTCCACTTACCTCTCTTCTCTTATACCACCACCACTTACTTCAACATCATGGGTGTTATAAGTGGTTAGCTTGTCACCACTCATGAGTCTTTACTTAGAGAGCTCGCTCTCTAGACAATCAACTACAATTTATCAAGGAAAATTTGAGTAAAAGAGATTACATCTACATCCAATAATAGGTTATATAAAAATTAACAATAATTTATATTGAAAGCCTCATGGAGCAAAAAATTGAACAAAAGATCTTACATTAATAAAAACTCAACAATTGTGGAGAGCCTTAGAGGCAAAAAGTTTACATCTAGCAAAGCATAACCACTGAGCCAATGCTGAATGCTTTATATAAAAATTAACAACAATTTATACTAAGAGCCTCATGGAGCAAAATTTGAATAAAATATATTACCCTCTTCCTTTTCTCTACTTGTGTATAGGCCCTTGATTTGTGGGCAGTCCTCCCTCTTGAGATGTGTAGTGTCTTTGTGTATAGGGACCTATGAATGCTCTCCCTTCTAATCCCCTTTCGAGATGTGAATCACTTTTGTATATATGTATTCTAATCATCTGTGCCTAGGTACTTTCTTGGATAGTGTTGATGATGGTTTTGTAGTCCAACTTTACTATAGCTGACTAGGAACATAATCATCGTTGCCAGATTGTGTTTTGTATTTATACTTGCACACGCATGCACACACACACACATACACACACACACACACACACACACATGCACGCACGCACACACTTGGGGCCCCTTACTCTCTGGGGGTGTACCTCAATTTGGTAATCGTAATCCTATCTACTCGATTGTATGAATTCCTTATGTGGATTTGGACCCCCATATCTTTATTGCTTCCACATATGTGTTCGGATTTCCTTAGTCTTGAACCCCTATTATTGTAAATGGAGTTATATGGAGATTTTTGGATCACCTAGTAGGAAAATTTTATAGTATAATTAAAGAAAAGGAAGAAGAGGATCCAATGCCCTCTGTTTGACACACACATGAAAGACATGTATGGATTTTTTGGTATTTGGACCAAGTAAATGTTTTGAGAATAAGGGGAATCATTTGGATTTTTTGACTTATATGAGGGGAAATGAGCGACCTTTTTCCTTTGAGTTTACTATGGACTTAGGCCATATAGAACTTAACTATTATTTTGTTACCACATGGATTTATAAGAATTATATCCATTGAGGTTGCTTATTAAGGGGGTTCTTCGATTCTCTTTGATGATTCAATTCTCATTATGTCTAATGGAGTTGGTCTCTCATAATTTTATTTTGGAAGGGGGGGACCATTGGAAGTGTACATACCTACCCCTATACTTTTTTGGGGGGCGTTGTAGATTTGGTGAATTTTTATTTTTAATTGAATACTATTGTTAATTGATGGAGTGGGGAATATAAACAACCACCCCCATTGATCCCTACTTGTACGTGTCACATGGATCAACATTGAATGATAAAGTCATGGGCTGGGTGCCTCTTGGGCCTTCATTGGCTAAGACAAATGGCTGGGTGCCTCTTGGGCCTTCATTGGCTAAGACAAATGAGAAAAAAAAACCAACGAATGAGGCCCATACTCTCTAATAATGACAATAGTACTTGAAAAATGGGTAAATGGATGGCATGCAATTTAAGGAGCCTGTGTCATCTTTTTACGGGTATGAGGGGAAGTCTCCTCCTCTTTCGACTTCCTGTGTGAAGGTAGATGGTTTAGTATCCCACACATAAAAAGGCTCCTACCTTTGGGTATTCTGTAGTGGGTATGTAATGAGACTAGCGTAACGAGACTTTGTGATCCTCCTCATCATCATGGTTCTGCCATCTCTACGTGGTTATTGTTCCTTATTGTAGTGGTCTGTTGTGCCTAGAGTCGAGGTCACTTGGTCCTTCAGTACTCCAAGCTTCTCTACGCTCTGTTTGTTTTCGATCATGGCTGTGCATTCACCAATTGAGACAGTCCTGGGACAAATAGATGCATCCCTCCCCAAAAATTACATATACACTTACTGTGGCATTCTCTCAACTCCAAGGGGAGCTTCATGACCCACTGCGTATCAAGAAAAAGACACAGACAAAGACCGTGACTAGGCATTACGCAGAATCTACCGTAAAGAAGGATCTCATAGAAGAGCAAGACGAGCATGCTATCAACTCGTAAATTTAGAGTGCTAGTGATCCATTTCTCAGTACCTGGCAAGTAGCCGAACATATATCGTAGTAGCCATCCGCTCATCCTAGTGCTAACTAGGAACAAGAAAAGAGACTTGCTTGAGGTCGCTCCATAGCTTAGATCCTCTTCAAAGTTGCATGAGTTGGTGAAATATCTCCAGGGGTGTTGCTGCTCATAACTTCAGTGCGTGGTCAAATCCATCTCCATAATATTTAGGGATTTAGTGAGTGCTTCCTTGGGCTATATGCTCAAGTACTTTTATAATTTCCTGAGAATGTCCTTGAGATTCTCCAAATCTCCATTCCCAATGCCATTAATAGGGGATGGAGTACTCCCCACTTCCAATAACTCTTAGTCCCTCTCTATTCCAAGCCATTATAAATTGTGTATAGTGTGTTGTCCTTCTCTTGACCACCATTTCACTTATTCAAGTCATCTCCATTGTAATTGGAGTTTATATTGCCTCTCTAATGGTTAAATCTGCCATGTACCCTTCACTCTTCAATGCCTCCAGATTACTACGATCCCCACTTCACATTTTAGAAAACTTCAAGAGCCCATACCTCCAATTTCATCAATTACAGGAGGCTGAAGGTGAGGCATTGTGCATTTCAACACATAAGCTTAACAAATAGAAAGAATCCATATATTGTCCAAGCAATATAGTTGTGGTCATCCATCTCGTTTACTATTGCTTTGATTCCTACAAATATAAAGTAGCTTTTTTAAAAAAAATGGCAGCAAGATTCTGAATATCTATCAATATTTGCCAATATCTGGGATAGGCATAAACTCTGTTGTATCAAAACATTTACCAAAATGAGATACACCCCTAGAGATCAAAGGTCCCCAATGGGGAGGGGGTGTGTGTGTGTGTGTGTGCATGCACGCATGCGTGCATGTGTGTGTGTGTGTGTGTGTGTGTGTTACCTATCATATCATATCAAGGGATCTACTTCTCTCTCCATCAGTCCACATCCTTAGTCCACAAATCAAAAAGCCCTGGCAACCAATGCTTTTACAAGACAATGTTTATACTACAATTAATGTTTAAGAGTGCAACGAAGAGAGACACCAAGCAATCAGAACCTCAAATGATTACTCCAGCTACATTAAAAGTCGAGAATCCCAAAGAGCAGTTTTTTATCAGTTACTCTTATGGTAAAAACCATATGACTATACAGATACGTTTTCGTAAGTGTACATAAGAGGGCAGAGAACACTATATCTCATCATGGGTTCCCCAAGTGTGCTCCTCAAGGTTGCCAACATCCTTTCTCACAATATCATGCTCAAGACTTTATTTGCAAATCCGACGGAGAAGTGTGCCAACTCACCTGGCACCATCACAACAAAAATGAAAGTTAGGACAATACATTTTTGATGTGGAAGCCACGCTTCAATACCGGCACACAATTGTTATCCCTGTCACCAATCAAGATTAGCATTAATAAAATCTTGGCATTCTTAAAGCAATTGGCATGTATAACATTAATGAAGTGCATATATAAAATGGTAAATGAATCCCAATAGGCTAAATGAAACTCCACAAGCATGGGATCTAAAATCAAGTTTCTAAGGGCATTTCCTTTTCTCCCAAAGAAAGTAACCTCAAACCATAAAGGAAATTGGCCAAGAACATCCCTAGTGTAGCTTATTATAAAAAATTCCTAGGTGTAAAAGTTCTCAAGGGGGATTATTCAAAGCAGTCCAAGCGTAGCTTTCTCCATTCGTGGAGGCTTATTGGTAGTAGGAGAAGCCAGCTAAGTTCCACAGACTCACCCTATTCTATACGTCATGCTACGGAGTGTATTACCAATAATACCGTGATATTCTATGGCAGGATGTTTCGTTGGACTTCACGTTATCCAGCCATAGCTTAGAGCATGCGCTCCCATCGCTTGAGTGCGCTCATAGTTAAACCATGCGCTCGTAGTTTTGAAGCCAATCCACAAGAGTGTGGGAGGCTGTAGCGCACTGTGGTAACAAGACTTTGTACAGTCCTTCTTGTGCTCGGGAGCTACCAGGAGCTGCTGGTCTGGAATGGGTTACCTGCTAGTCCAGGGGCGTAGTATTGTAGAAATGGATGGGAAGTTGCTATCAGAACTCTTGATCCTCGAGGTAGTGAGTGTTCTCAGCTTCAGGATCGCTCCTCTGCGCTCCTTAGTGTCTCAGCTTCAGGTAGTGAGTGTTCTCAGCTTCAGGAGCCAAGCGGGTCTCCCAGTCCGCCATTAGCATGATATCTGCTCAGGTCTACCATTAGCATGATATCTGCTCCTACCCAGTTGATTCCGAGTGCTCGCAAGCGTAGATGGCCTTCAAGTCCGCTCCTGTGTAATGGCCTGTCCTCATACTCAAAAATGCGGCTCTCTTTAAATGCGGCTCATGCACTGACAACAAAGTGTTAGTGCAAATACGAACATCCAAACACCAAGATGAGTAACAATACTTGGATCTTCTCCTGGAGCTACCGTGCGGAGTCGAGCACATTTGTTATTGTGAAGTAGTAGATAGAGGTTCTCCTGTTTTTCGGGGGCTCTACAAAGGTTTTCCTCAGCATATCCTAAGAGAGTCCCTCCCGTGTGAAATGGTCTACTGCTGATAAAGGGACTGCATATCGGAGACGGGGCTTTGCAGCGAGCAAGAGACGGCGTAAATGAATGGTAGCCTAGATCTTACCTGGGTCTCGCATTCGCACTGGATATCTTCAATGCAACGTCCCTCCTTATCTATGTCGGGTGCTGTCTCGAGGGTGTTTGTCCATGCTCTTCACGGCTTGCATGAAAAGCAATGGATCTCCAACGGCCAAGAGGTCTCCAAGGCCTCCAAGCTCACAGTATAGGGAAGGGGAGGCCAAGAGTTCGGGTGCCAGGAAGAAGAGGGCAACAGGCATGTGTTCTAAGATGAAAGAACGGGAAAGGCTATGGACATATCGCCACCTCTTTTCCCACTCCCAAGGACCAAACTTTTCACCCTCATCATTACTCTCCCTAGTACCTCCAAAATGCCAACCAAAAATCAAGGACCACCATTCAAAAAATCTTTCACAAATTCTTATGTACTTATCTATCCTTGCACATAGGATTCCCTAACAATATCCTTTAGTTAGGACACTTTTAGGACTGCTATACGCAATTCAGCCCATGCAGGAGGCCTGACGAGCAATGATGTTGAGAGTAGCCTTCTCACTGAGGAGGTAAATAGAAAGAACAATGATGGAACTAAAAGTTCAAGTGCTCTCAATGTGAGAGGGAGGTCATATCCCAGGGGGAAATACCATGACAGAAATACAAGCAAGTCTAGAAGCAAATCTAGAGGAAAATCCCATGCCAAAAAGGATTTCGAATGCTTCTATTGTGGGAAGAAAGGCCATTTCAAAAAGGATTGCTATAAATGGAAGAACAATAAAGGCAAAGGCAAAGCTAATGTGCAGCCCAAGAAGGAAGAGAAATCCACAGTCAATATAGAGGAAGTGAATGCCATAAGTAACAATAGTGATGAGGGTGACATTCTTTATGCCTCTATGTTTGAGCATGCTTTTCTTGTGACTAGTGATGATGCATTGTCAGAGAATTAGATACTAGATTTGGGAGCATCTTTCCATGTCACTCCACATAGGGAGTGGTTTACCATTTATGATGCAGGAAGGAAAGGAACTGTGACACTTGGAAATGATTATCCATGTGGCATTGTTGGAGTGGGAGATATCCACTTGTCTCTTCCTAATGGTTCTACATTTGTACTCAAGAATGTTAGGCATGTTCCAAATCTGAAAAAGAGCTTGATAAGTACGGGACAACTTGATGATGATGGTTATCATGTGTTTTTTGGCAACAATACATGGAAAATTAGCAAAGGGTCACTTGTGATTGCTAGAGGTTCCAAGCATGGAACGTTGTACTCAATGCATGTGTCAGGCATAAGAGATAATGTAATCAATGTGACCGAGCAGCCATCCGCCTCTTTGCGGCATTGTCAGTTGGGACACGTGAGTATGACATGAATGAAGATACTTTCTGGTTTGCAGTATGTTCCCATGTTTAATTTTTCAAATTTTAGCATATGTGAGCATTGCATGTATGGGAAGCAAACACGGTCTTCACATAAAAAATCTTTGGGCAAGAAGAGGCTTGAACCATTGGAGTTGGTTCACAGTGTGTGGACCTATGCCTATTGTCTCATTGGGTGGTGCTTCTTACTTTGCTACTTTCATTGATGATGCTACACGGAAAGTGTGGGTCTATCCTCTTCAGAAGAAGAGTGATGTCTTTGATGCATTTCAAAAGTTCTTAGCATTTGCTGAAAATCAGTCGGGCAAGAAGCTCAAATGCTTGCGCACTGATAATGGAGGAGAGTATACCTCTCATGCATTTAAGAATTTTTGTGAGCTACGTGGCATCAAGCGAGAGTTGACGACTCCTGAGAATCCTTCTTAGAATGGGGTTGCTGAGAAGATGAATAGAACTATTCAAGAAAGGAATATAAGCATGCTTTCTAATGCCGGTCTACCTCATGGCTTTTGGGCTAAGTCTATCAAGATAGTAGTACATCTTATCAATAGATCGCCTAGCAAGGCACCAGATGGGAAAGTGCCAGAAGAGGTTTGGTCAAGCAAGCCACCATCTTATGGGCATCTTCGTGTATTTGGCTGTGAAGCTTATGTTCATATCCCTAAGGAAAAACGTAGCAAGCTTGATCCAAAGTCAAGGAAGTGCATTTTTCTTGGATATGGTGATTCAGGCGAAATGGGATACCGATTGTGGGATCCAGAGGTCAGGAAGATAGTACGCATCCATGATATTATCTTTAATGAGGACAAGATGCACAAGAAGCCAGAAAAGACTGTTGAGATACGCAGAGTGGTGTTTCAAGAGGATGGACAACCACCATATGAGAGGCATGCACAACCTGCTTCACATGATGCAGGGCATGGAGAGCCCATAGATTGTGAGGTGGGAGAGCCACATGTAGGTGGACAACCTCAAGTTATGCAGGAAAATTAGTTGGGACAGCAAGATGCTCATGGTGAGCAAGTGTTGAGACGTTCCACTAGATCTCACGACCTCCACAGAGATATGCTCCATCTCTAGATTATGTCATGTTGACAGATTGTGGTGAGCCTTCATGCTTTGAGGATGCTATGTCTAGGAATGACAAGCATAAGTGGGAGAAGGCTATGCAGTCAAAGATGGATTCTTTAATGAAGACTGCTACTTGGGATTTGGTTTATTTGCCCAAAGGAAAGCATGCATTGCCATGCAAATGGGTTCACAAGCTGAAGATGTCTCCAACAGATGCATTGCCTAAGTATAAGGCAAGGTTGGTAGCCAAGGGTTTTAAGCAGGAGAAGGGTATTGACTTTGATGAGATCTTTTCCCCAGTGGTGAAGATGACTACCCTTCGTATAGTGCTTGCATTGGTTGCCAGAGAGGACATGGAGCTTGTCCAAATGAATGTAAAAACAGCTTTTCTACATGGAGATCTTCATGAGAACGTCTATATGCAGCAGCCAGAGGGGTTTGTTGTGCAGGGCAAAGAACGGATGATATGCAAGCTTCAGAAAAGTCTTTATGGGAGGCATCAGATGGCATCCTTCTTATTTTGATTTTATATGTTGATGACATGCTTATTGCTGGGAAATCTACTTTGGATGTGGATGCCTTGAAGAAAAGGTTGCATGAGACCTTTGACATGAAGGATTTGGGTGATGCCAGTCACATACTTGGCATGAGGATTGTTCGGGATAGGAACAAGAAACTCCTTCATTTGTCACAAAAAGAGTACATTAGCAAGGTACTTGAGCGTTTCAATATGGAGAGGAGGAAGTCCATAAGTACTCCGTTGCCTCCATATGTGAAAATCAGCCAAGCAGACAACCCTAAGTTAGATGAGGAGCGGGCTGAAATGGCAAAGATACCTTATGCATCCGCAGTAGGAAGCCTTATGTATGCCATGGTTGCTACACATCCAGATATTGCTTTTGCAGTGGGAGCTGTTAGCAGGTATATGGCAAATCCTGGCAAGAAGCATTGGGAGGCAGTGAAAGGTATCATGACATACACAATCAAATGCTCTTCAACAGATATATATCGGTGTATCGGTGGACTCATCAATCATGATAGCAAAACAAGGTGCAGCTCTTACTTCTCTCATACAAGTGGAAGACAATGACTTACTAATATAATGCACAAAATCAGCACAAGATTTATCATTGTTTACATTTGAGTTGGAACATTTGGAGCTTTACATTCTCTCACAACCTCCAATGCATTTGGATATGTGCGACAAGAAAGATTGTTTTTAGCTATGAAATATGCGGCACGAAATAGATTGGTAATCTCATCCTCTAATGTGTCACTTTGTTTCTGAAATCCCATTTCAAGGAAGTTCTTTCCACTAGATGCAAGCATTGATTGTTTATGAATTTTAGATTTCGCATGTGTATCAAGTGCACTATGTTGAATGTTCTTAGCCCCATATTCCCATGCAAAAACACTCTTACCTTTCATATCTTCTGATACTTGAATGGTACAAAGAACATGTGCATTTTCTTTGGGAGGAAGGACACATCTGTTGTTGGATATGCAGATGCTGATTTTACAGGGAATGTAGACACTAGGAGGTCTACTACAGGATATGTTTTCTCATTCACTGGAGGTGCAGTTTCATGGGTCTCTCATTTGTAGCCATGTACGGCTTTGTCTACCGCTAAGGCAGAGTATGTTGCAGCCACTGAGGCATGCAAAGAAGCTATATGGCTTGCTCATCTAGTGGGAGACTTGAGCATTGCAAGAGAGGTTCCAGTTTTGCACTGTGATAGTCAGAGTGCCATCGAGTTGGCACGGAATCCTATCTTCCATGCGAAGACAAAGCATATTGATGTGAAGTATCACTTCATCAGAGAGATGATTGAGGACAAGCACATCTAGCTTGTCAAGGTTCACACAGATGAGAACCCTATAGATCTTCTTACAAAGAGTATTTCCTCAAAGCGGTTTGCACATTGCAGAGTATTGATGGGTGTCGGATGACATTAGGATGCCCATCTTCTGCCTTAAAGGCGCATTGGCCTTTAAGTGGGAGGTTATTGGGGTAAAGGCTAATGGCCTAGTATATACCCCTTTGTACCATACATACATAATAAGAGCTTACCTTGATTTGGGTGAGTTAGCACCCACAATTTCGGTGTTCTTTCTTTCTTTGTTGCTCTCCGATAAGATCTCCTCTCCATCAGTTTCCACGAATCCCTCTTCAGTTCAGCAGTATTCATTGGTTGGTGTAGAGCCTCAGCCAACTTTTTCGACTCTTGAATCAAAATCTTTTGAGCTACAGGTGGATCTCTCTTCTTCAGATCCAGTTCATGACGGCCTTGTGGAACCAACTGTGGATTGGTGAGAGCAAAGTTGAGGCAAAGTTACTCCAATTGTGGTTGTTACTATGGATACCTCTGCTAGGTTGGATACAGATGCCCCACCAATGTTGGATCTGGCACCTACCTCTACTTTTTCCCACAACACTTTCCATCCCCACTTGCAACAGGTTTCTAACCCTGTGATTCAAAAATTTCAAGTGCCTACTTATCTCAAGAAGAATCACAAAACACCTTCATTTTATTAATGGTGATGTGGTTAAGTTTACAACACTTTTTTTGTAAATAATCTTACCGTGGCGAATATCCTTTTGGATGCCCCCCCTGGTAATTTGTAATTATTTTCTATTTTTCCAATTTTCAATTAGCGGCCTACTTGTAATCTTTTTACTTTTGTACTTCATGGTGGGTTTTCACCTCTTCTGAGGCTTCCCACGCAAAAATATAAGATTTCACTTTTTTTTTAAAAGGTAGGCGTGTGTGCGCCTGTGTGTGTGTGTACATATTGTTCTACATACATTTCTATCACAAATACAATAAGGTTTATTTTAATGCAAGTTGAATTTGAGATATGCTCATGAGCCAGCAGTAGCATCTACTATCATAAAATTAAAAATGTGGGATAATGAAGGTATAAACAATGTAATTATATGGTACTATTACTGGTATGGTTACTCATGATGTGTGATTTGTCTTTATTTATTTTGGTGATGTGTAGTCTAAAGCACCTAAGAATTAAATCCATTGTTAGGAGAATAAAGTAAGAGATATTTACATAAAAATAAAAATTTTAAAAAAATATGTGGGGAATTGTCTAAAATGAGATAAATATATGTTTTTGGTTTATATTGAGATAGATCTTGTTGATTACTCTTTAACCTCCCATGTAAATTGGTTTATAATGAGATAGATAATGTCAAGCACTCTTTAACATCCCATGCATAACTGATTAAATTTGCATTAGATTTACGTCCAGTCCTGTAGGATCACTTTTGAAAATCGGGTGCAAAGTAGTCCAAAAAGGCCTTGAGGGTGGCACATGTGTGGAAGACAAGTGTGGCCTTTGTAGAGTCAACAGAAAAAACATTGGATCGTGCAAAGATCGAGTCCCTCAAGCACACCCCTTTCTCACAATGCTGCCACGTGGAATCCCAGCAACAATTGTGCTAGCAAGCAATGATCTTCTGGGATAATCCGCCGTCACGTTGATAAGTTGATAAACCTTCGTCTTCGTCGTCCTCTCCTGAATCCATTTCCTGCTCCTCCCAAGCTTCAATTCATCTATGGATCTCTCCCTTATCATCCCTTGGGTCTTCTTCTTCTTCTCTTCCTTCGCTTCTGCCTTCTTCTTACGTCAACTCTTCTTCTTGCTCGACTACTTTTGGTGGTCTCCCCGTCGTATGCGCCTCGCCATGCACTCCCAGGGTATCCTTGGTCCCCCTTCCCTCCCCATCCTCGGCAACCTCTTGGATATCGTTCGCATGCGGCAGGATAGCCCTTCCCTTCATGTCGGCTTTCCTCGCCATGACATCGTCGGCCTCCTTTTGCCGGATCTTTTTGCCTGGTCGAAACAGTATGGTACGTGAGAAATCTGTTGGACCCATTTCTATCCATTCCAGCAAGAAGGCCAACAGGAATACACAAGCGAAGGTTGACGTTGGCGATTCTGGAATGGACTATTCAGAAAACATTCTATAACAAGGCTCGTGTATTTTCAGTTGTCGCTCGATGATATGATCTTTTCTCGTTAAACACATGAAGTTCAGGATTACGTCCAAGACAAGACAGGAGACGACTTATTTCGGCTTAAGGCGATGGTCTTCCTTTTGCTATTGTTCGTGTCAGAGTCAAAGCAGTCCAATATTTGGGACAGCGTAGTATACCTTCTGTTTGTTGGCACTTATTTAGCCCTTTTAGCGTCAGCACAAATTCTACGTTCCTGAAGACACTAACTTCACCAAGCATTCCTTTCCTTTTCAATGGATTTAAGGAGGGTTTGCGGTCCTCATAAGGAATGGAATGAGAAAGGGATACCAAGAGGCCCTACTAGAGTATTCCTATGGGCAGGGTCTTCTAGCATTATCTTTTTCGGAAATTGATCAAGCTTGGCCTTGGATGGAGGTGCATGGTGGGTGGATCAATCGCCTAGGATGCCCAAAAGGGTGGGCGGCTGAAGAGAGGCACCTTTGGTGGGATCTAATTTAGCAAAATCTGACAAAAGGGAGGCATATCAATGAGGGAGAAGGCACCTTCAATTGTGGGCCAATGGATCTTATATCGATCCATGGTGGAGATGGAACATCAATTGAAGGGATGAGATTGAGGTGCATAATGGAGGGTGGAGAGAAATGGAGGGCTGCGATTGAAGCAAATTCTCCTTTGATCTTCTTCCTTGAATTCTCTTGCAAATCCGTCGATGAGACTAAAGCACTTCCTCCTTTGAGCTCACCTTGGGTGCACTAAGTGCCCTTCATTACAAAACAAAGAATGTACTCTATTACTCCACTCGGTCATTGGTTGGGAGGGGCGGGGGGCGGTTATATCATCCCCTGGCCTACCTGGACCCATATCCTCAAAGTCAAAATTTTGGCAGGTACTTGAGCAATGTGCCCTAGATGGAGAGGGCAAGGGTTGTTTGGGGTAGAGGGGGGAATCAGCATCGATGCTCTCACCGACTCAAAGTCTGCTTTAGGAGACGGCTCAGGTAAGTTCTTCCTCTCGACCCATGGGGTCCACGGCTTGGCATCCTCAAAGAACCCTTGTATGCGTGCTCAACATAACCTAATGGCCTTCTTGGCTGTGACAAAGATTCAAGATTGCTCGGTGGATGGCGCTTGGCTAGGCTTTAGTTTTCTTAGTTGATTCCCCAGATCAGTGTGAGGAGAAAAAGGTTGAGTATTTCAGCAAAGAAGAGGAGCTCGAGAATGTTCATCTATTGATAGCGAGGTTGGGTCCTCAATCTCCAAGATAATATCCAAGTCGTTGAAAGGTACAAGCCTTGTGCAGCAGATAATCCAGAATGGTAGCTTTTGTTGGTTTGGCCAGCTCATATGGATAGCTGAAAATTGAGCTACCTCCTCTTTTGATCTCATGCATCAGATCTTTGCATTGATTAAGGGTCCATATTTGATCCCTCTATCCTTTAATGGTATCCCATGGATCTACACCTTGGTCTAATAGTTGGGAGTGTCCTACCACAAATTAGAATGTATCGCTTGGATGGAGATCGAATCAATGGGTGGGAGTGAAGACATGGGCCTAAACTATAGGTTAGAATTTTCGATACCCATAAATGCTAAACGTCCCCATAGAAAGGAGCACTGAAAACACTGATTCGGAGCCTTTTTGAGACTCCAAAACTCCCCTAATGGCTTCACCGTTCCTACTTACAGACCTTGACAGATCTCTATTTTTTGTGCTTACCGCTTTGGTAGGGACATGAGAGATTTTATGCTTAACTAATAATATTCAAGTTCTGTAGTTCTCCTTTCTACATGCCATCTGATATGGTGACGTTGTGACGTTAAAGTTCCCTACCTTTTCTGAATGTTCTTCTTTAGAACACCAGGTGGAAAGCTAATGTAATGCGGTTGCTTTTGTAGGACATATCCAAAAATCCACGAGTAGCCAAGAAGCTGCATTGACAGCGAGTCATACAAGTCTTTGCCTTGGTTACTTATGAGACCAAATAAACAAAAAGAAAGAAGAAACCGAAGACAAAATACTACAGTTCTCAAACTATCGATTGTAGCAGGCTACGATAGGAACAAAGACATCCAATTCCTAAGTTGAGGCTCTACTTTTTTTGTATTCATTATTGGACACTTGGCCAAAGCTGGCACAGCCTTGCCTTGGTTGCAGAGGTCTCAAACCATGAGTCCGCATGAACCAAGTTTAAGAAGATATTTGTTAAACAGCTGTTGCCAAAAATTATCGTAACAGCCTAAAGTATGAACAAAGAGATGAATGCACGTACGAGTTCCTAGCTAGAAAAAACAACCACATTATAAATGGTGCTAATTGGCATACCCTTGATAATCTAGGGAACTAGGTTCAAGGAAGATACATCAATATTCAACTATAATCCATTAATCACTCTTCCTAACGTTCCACAAAATGGTATTAGCACTCGTTATTTTACCTGAACTCTCATTGTTTCCTCAAAAGAATGGAAAAACAATGACTTTTATTGGAAGGAGCTGCATCTTTCTGACAGCTCCAACTGGTCCATCCTTTCGGAAAGCATGCCTGTGCATCTTTCCCAAAATACACCCTCACTGACATGCCTTGGAGGGTTCTCCACTGGAAGCACGTTCAGTACCATGTTATATTTCTGAAGGAGCTGCAAACTGCTACAGTTCACATGGCCAAATCTGGCATGCCATAAATTGCCTAGCATTCACCCCATATACTCCAGAATTCCAAACAAAGAGTAGAAACTGAGTATTGCACAAGACTAACTCTTGAATCTGAATACCAACAATAGGTGAACAAGGAGATCTCTTCCTTGGCAAGACACTGCACAGGCTGAATGCAGAAGAGTAAAGAAGTCTTGATATGATCCCCCAAGACAGTTAGTATGCACACTGTTACGTGATGGAGTCAATGTCGAAGAGGGGGATGCAACCCCCTCATATGAAAGGGGGCGACCACCATCATCAGCTGACCAAGAGGTCCATCGATAAAAACATGACTGTGGGCTACTTTCTGCAGATCCAAGAAATGCAATCCCCTCCAATCAGGAAACCATAGCCTGATCTAGACCTCGTATCGGTACACCTACCCAATAAAAATGACAGTAACCAGTAAGAGTTACTCATGTTCCATATCTGATGCTGTATTCTTATGTGCATCTGATGTAACTCAGCCCTCCAGTGATTCTCTCTGGGCTGAGTAGAGAACTGGCTCATTAACTCATTGCAAATCTGATGTCAGGCAAAGCATTGCATCACTAGATCATGCTACCATTTGACTTCCGATACACAGTGATATCCACCATTAGGACATGCCGTCCCTGAATAACTTTCATTTGTCCTCATAGAATTGGATGATGGTCTGCATAGCTCCATGCTAAAGGCTGAAGAATCTCACCATCATATCTTTGCTATGGAATGAGATTGGTGCACCTCAATGCCAACGCAGAAATTAAGAAATCAGCATATGTGATTATAATATACATAAACCTGAGAGGATATGTTACTGAAGGTTGCAAAAGGTGACATAGTTCTTACCAGACCTGAGCACTGCGTATACTTTCTGCGTGGTTTAACTTACAATTGGGCACAAGGTAATGCATGCCAAGGAGTCATATAACCTGGACTGGATCTATCAAAACCCCATTTATTACTTGTACATTGATGCACAAGGTAGTTCCTGACATCAATTGTGAACCTCGCTGTGTTTCTCATTGCACCTTTTTCCTTGCAACAATGACTGTGATTATATCCACATAATGCTCTACCTTTCCACTTGATTGATGTCACTCAAACTGAGAGTCTAGCAGAATTTCTGGTAGGATCCAAACATTATATGGGACCTGCTCCACTTAGCTCCATGTCCGATGTATCATGTAAGTGGGATGAAAACCTAGCTTTAAGCCAGCATAAAAGAAATTGATACATCACTAGGAAGTTTTTCCGTATGCACTTGGTTGTAATACAGTGAAGAAGAGGTTTTACTACTTGTATAACTGCTATTTGGAACCTTTAATAACCGAGTCAACAGTATCTTATAAACGTCCAGAAGACTGGAGACCTTTTTATTGTCATCTCTGAGGGTGTTCCATTTTTCTGCAGTGTAGTTATGTAGGCTGAACCTTGGCTCCTTACTTCCCGAATAATCTATTTTCTGCAGCTGCCAATCAGGATCTCATGTGGTGGCTTGTGTCAAGTGTCTCTTGCAAGGGCATTAACACTCTCTCCCTCTCTCTCATTGAATCTTCAATAGCTTGTGCAACATTTAATATGTATGCTTTCATCACTTTAGCAGGGTCTGTGACACATATAGTTTTGTGCAGGGAAGAGATACTTAATTTGGTGGGGTCCAGAAGCATCACTTGTAGTGTCAGACACAAACTTGCTGAAAGAAATATTCTCTTCTAAGCAGGCACTGACATATGGAAAACCTTATCTAGCAGTGCAGAAGTTTATGGAACCTTTGATTGGACAAAGTGTAGTAACAGCAAATGGGGAAGATTGGGTGCATCAAAGAAAAATGGTTGGGCCTGCCTTTCAGTTTGAAAAGCTTCAGGTAATCATTCTTTCAATGTTTTGTTTGGGTGGACTCCATATAATATACCCCCCTGGATGTGTCGACGAGGAACCCTCTAGTTGAAGTTGAACTTATCATAATGCAAAACATCTTAGCTCCCCTCATATGAAGTTTAAAAATTATGAAATCCCCTCACTGATAAAACAATCTTCAAATGTGTTTTGGCTAGACTCTATAAAGTAGAACCCAATAGATGCATCAATGAGGACCCCTCTGGTTGAAATTGAACTTGTCAGAATGCAGGAGATCTTGCTCCCTTAGATTATATCAAGTAAAAGTTCAATAATTATCAAATGTTCTCACTGATAAAAGAATCTTCCCAAAAACAAAACAGTTATTTAGATTCTTGTACTCGTGAAATTCTGGGGATGCATATGCTGTGATTATTCTATTTCTGGAGCAAAATAATTGGTTGGCCTAATATAAAATCATAAAAATATTAACCCATACAAAATTGGCATGACGCATAAACAACAATAAAATACACAGAATTTGAACATAATCTCGTTCATTGCTTCAGGGGCTAGAAAAAACGATTATTCAGATCACAGAGGAAATGCTGAATGAATGGGAGCGGCTTGTGAAGGAGCAGAAGGGACAGGCAGAAGTGGAAATAGGAGAACCATTGACACAAGCAAGTTCAGATATCATTGCTCAAACGCAATTTGGAAGCAGCTATGAAAAAGGGAAAGACATCTTTCAGGACTTGGATTATCTGCGTGACTTTACTTTCCGCTATGGCCCTTATCTTATCATGCCGGGTAGCAGGTCCACAGATCCTAGCCCTTCTGAACCTCATATGGAGTATGATGGACAATACATCTAACTGATGGTTCTTTCAAACAAAGCAGGATAACTTCCGCTGTTTCAAAGAAAGCAAGCATAACTTCCGTTGTTTTAACAAAATATTTTTTATGCAGTAGGACAATCTAATACTTTATATAATATGTGCCCCTCCCAGGCTATATCATAGAGGTTTTTATATTCAGCAACTTAATCCACCACTAGGTCATATTCGAGTAGATCAGTCACAGACCCACCTATGACCCCCATATTAAGAGGACAAGGGGGCAGGATGCCTATATACAGTATGGGTATCCTGACCAGGGATGCGGTCCCACTCTTGTATACGAGGTTACATTACTTTTATTGAGGCCCATGAGGCCATTTGTTGGGCATGGTCCCTGTGAGGTGACCAGTTACAAAAGTCGAGATTGCACATAAAATAGCAATTCAAAAGGGGAGTTTCTTTATTCCAATATCAATCTTTTACTCAGAAATACTTCTCGTAGGAAGAGAGATGTACGGCCCTGCCACACCCATTCTCTACCTCCGATATCTCAATCACAATATCAATCTCAATCTCAATCACAGTTGGAGGTAGAATACGAATCTCAATCTCAATCTTGAAATCTTCTCCTCACCTCAATATCGATCTCAACCTCAACCCTGAAATTTGCGTCATTCACTTCGTTTCAAAATCCCTGAATGAAGCTTCTTCCAGAATTTGTGCAGAGAGAGAAACTGTTCTTCTTCATAAAACAATTATTTTTATGTGTGAATCCTAGCCTGATTTCTAGAAATAAAGCTATCACCTTGATTTAGCAAGTTCTTTTTCTCTCTTTTTCTTCCAAACATTGAAAAAATAGCCTTGTTCAAAGGCCCATATCTTGCCATCAGTACGGAATCTTGAAGCAATTAACAAGCCGAGTTTTAACTGAGATTCAATTTCTTACATGTTTGGTCTTCATCTCTTTGTGCCAAAACCCGCCGTCTTAGCCTCAAATCTGCATTTTAAAAATCGAGTATGGAAATCTGGGCAAAACAACCAGTGCAAAGTTCTTTTTCTTGATCTTTAGACCATCATTTGACCATCCAAACAATTAGACCATGTAAATCACAATGCATCAAAACTGTCTCCAACTCTCTCATACAAGATTTTTCCAAAATGAATTGTTTTTCCTTACATATTTGCCTTTAAAAAGGCCCAGTATCATTATAAAACCAAAACATAGAAACAAAATAGAATGCAATGAGCTAGGGCCTCACAGTCCCCAAGAGGAAGAGACCACAAAATTCTTTTAGAATGAAGTGTGTGCGAAAGAATGCAAGAAAGACAGAGAGAAAATGACACAATAGTGAGGCAATAGCAACTGTATATCTAGGAATACAACTCACGCTCAGGAGAGAGAATGCTCCAAGGGAATCCATAGGAAGACACCAAAGAGTGAAAGGGGGGGAGGAGCCTTTTATAGGCCCCCAGCTAGCCTGGTCTGCCAGCAGGGGCTGGCGATAAGGACCGACCAGCAGGTCAGCCCTAATCTGACCTACAGGTTGGCTGAGCCGACCTAACCAGGATCGAGTTAGACCGGTTGACCTGACCAATCATGCGTCCCATACTAGATGCAGTTTCTATCATTCTACTTCTCCTTGCGCCAATAAGTCCTATGGTCCATAGGCATTCCATCTCCCAGGAAAGCCATGAACTAAGTTCCTAGCTTATATTTATAAGACTAGCTCCCCCTATATTCAACATCCAAATCATATTTCGGGAGTTCTGCCTCAAATAGTTTGCTTCTCCATGAAGCCATGTTTTCTTGAATTATCCTTACTTTTCTTGGATCAACCTAGTCCACATGATCTAAACCTCATCAATGCTAGCTCTTGTCTCAACCTTAGGTTATTCCCCAACCCAGGTTAGACTATGTTCTAACTGTATTGGGTTAGCCTATTCTATTTCCAACCCCTAGGCTAAACTATCCATAAATCCTAAATCTAACTATATCTTAGCTTATTTGCCGATCCTAGGTAGGCCTTGGAAAATGTTGTTAGAGACGTAACATTCTTTCCCTTTTCTGATAGATTTATGTCCTCATACATCAGGTGGAAATGTCAACAAGAGATTTAATCCTTCGACATCCATTTAATGATTAACCTTCTCCTCATGAATTGGATCTCTTCAATAGTATTTGTAAAGCTAGGAGATCCTTTCAATACCCTTGAGGATATTATGAGAAGTATCAATTAAGAATCTGCTGAGAACATTTACAAATCTACTACATCCGTTGAGCCTCATAGAGCACAAATAAATGAGACTGACTACCAGTTGCATGTAAACTGCCATCAAACTTTTCAATGGTGTCATACTTACTGAGCTTGATGCCTTTCTCAAGAGGCCTTTCTCAAGAGACCTTTTCCATCTTAAACCTTTTCAAGAGACTCCTAGCATACTTTGTGCGTGACATGTACAATATCCCTTCCTTGGTTTGCCAAACTTCAATGCCCAAACAGTAGTGCAATAAACCCAAATATATCATATCAAAAGTGTGAGACAGCATAGATTGCACTTCAGCAATTTTCTCGTCTCTATCATCAGTGAGTATAATATCATCCGCATAGAGAATGACGATGATCAAATCCAAATTTTCATGCCGAATATACAGCTTTGGCTCGGTGTGAGTATTGAACAATAAAACTGATGTATCTTATGATACTGCGGACGTAGTACTTGCTTGAGGCTTGAGCCCATAAAATGCTTTCTTAAGCTTGCACCCCTTGTGCTCTTGTTTGACTATAAATCCTTGGGGTTGACACAGAAAGTAAGTACAAACACATGGGTTATATATGAAACCCAGATATGAAAAATAACATAGACTAGCATAATTAAGGTAAGTCTAGCCTACATAAACACATCATTGTAATATTATTACAGGCCATGTGTCTTCCTTGTGACCTCTAGTGCTCGGGGTTGAGCTGATAGCTCTACGGTTGAGCTGATCAAAGAAGTCATTTGATTCCTCACACTTGTACTTTACTTTTTTTACATCATGCTCTAAAAGCCTTTACAATTTTCATTATGAAGCCCATTGCAACATCCTGAAAATTCCAAGACCAACCCATACAAAAGGAATCTCTCCATGAAACCCCATGTACAATGAGCACTCAGCACTCATGCATGCTTCTAGCTCTGGCCTCTTCTCTCACTCTCCTACTCTGTGTTCCTCCTTTCTTTACACGCGTTTCCTCATCTTCTTCTCATGTGTCTTCACCCACTCACTCTCACCTAATCGTGGTCATAGAGGAATTCTCTGATTGACCGTCGCTCCACCACTCTTTTGATGCTTAGCCTCTCCTCCTCTTCAATGTGTTTTGCATGTTGATCAACAAACTTACAATCCTTGCACTTGACTTCAAGGGCATGAACGTTTTGACCTCCATGTGCATCCGACTCCAAGATGGACCTATTGGCCTCAAATGCCATCTCTCTCTCTCTCTCTCTCTCTCTCTCTCTGTAGAATGAACAAGATCGAAATACTTGCAGAATCTCGAATCAAACCAGGCAACCAGAATCTCAAATACAAATGCTAAATGCTGTAGAAGATGCCAACCAGATCAGCGCAATACATGAGTTATTGGCAATTCAGCTACAAAAATACAGATCTCAGATTCAAATGCAAAACGTTGTGGAAGATGCCAAAACCAATGCTGGTATTGAGGTAGAATGCTTGAAATAATCTGGCAAGACTTCATTGATACTCTGAACAGCAGAAAAAGGCAGAGAGAAATGATGTGTACCCCCAGACGTATGATGTTTACTCCGAAGAAATACCTTGCAGTAATATGTCACTATATGCCAAGTTCTACAAGTCAATGAGAAAGCAAATATATGAGGTTATAATACAGCTGCAGAATGAAAACACAGCACTGATGCAAGAAGCCAAACATATGCAAGATAAAATGCATGAGATACATCAGAAAATGATTGAGATGCAAAAGAAAATGGAGACACGGTATGCCAAACCCAATAGCATGGAACAGAAAATGGGACAGCATATGCATGGACAAATTATGCTGAAAGAGAAAGGACAAATGCCAACTCCACCAGAGGCACCAAAGCAGGACATCATTAACACTATCGATGATCTGGTCAAGAACAAATTGGATGAGATAGCTTCTACGATGCAAGAACAAAAGGAAAAAGCTCTCAACATAGTAACATACGAATTGTGGGAATAAAAGAGAGTGAGGATAAGGACATAGAGAAAGTCATCACCCAAGTTTTCAAAAAACAATGCACTTATCATCCACCAAATGGCAAGAAGCCTTCTGAGTAGGCAGGAAAGGAGAAAAACCAAGGCAAATAATCGTGAAGTTTCAAGACACTCAATCCCGCCTCAAAGTACTTAGCCACAAACATTACTTGAAGGGACACTCCATCTGGATTAATGAGGACCTTACACAGAGCCAATATGCCCAAAAGCTCAAGGAGTTGGAAAAAAACACAAAACCAAAAAAGGAAGGTAAACATGCATACATACAAGATGGTAAGGCTGTCATTACAGAAAAGATCAAGGAGAGAGGGAAACAAGCATAGGGACTCGAGACCCTCAAGATCAAAGTATGGAACTTAGGAGGATGGACTATGGACAAAGTCATTGCACTGGAAGAGGATCTAGCTGAGGCAGACATACATGTAATTTTGGAGACATGGGAGCATGAAGGGAGCACATCCCCAGAAATTGAAGGATTCATAAAAATATCAATCTGAAATGCAAAAACACATATAGGCGGACGAGGATTTGGTGGGATAGCATGCTACATAAGAATGGCATCGGGAAAAACAGCCAAGGTTGTAAAGGAAGACCCATATAAACAATACATGTGGCTGGATATCATAGCAAAGGAGGGGAATATCAAAATGGCAGCGTGTTATTTTGCACCTCCACAATCAAGCCATATACAAAAACAATAGCAACATATCCCTAGAGGACCTCCTCATGCATTTAGGTGAGGAGGAAAACCGTCCCAAGAGATGCTGACGGAAGGAGATGCTGAAATCCGGCGAACTGCGGGCGCAATAAACCCCGGAGTCTGGCTGAATTCAATGCAGGCTGCAGTGTACGGAATCCTGCAGCAACCCGTACCATACGGTACCCTCCTGCTGACCGTACAGGTGACGCAACTGTACGGATGGCTGACGTGGCTTTACGGCTGCTGACGCAATCTGTACGGACGTTGACGCAGTCCGTACAGTTGCGTCACCTGTACGGTCAGCAGGAGGGTACCGTACGGTATGGGTTGCTGCAGGATTCCGTACGGTGGCTGACGCAAGCGGTACGGCGATGACACAGGCTGTACGGCAGCCTGTCGCCGGCTGTCCCGAATCCCGATGGCGTAGTCATGTCGTAGGGCAAAGAGGGCTCCTCGCAAGGCTATGGCTGAGGTTGGAACCTTGTCCAACTATATAGGGAACAGGGCAGCCTAATTAGGAAGCCCTGCTTCCAAAAACGTCTCCCCCTCCCAGCTTTGGAGGGTGGTGCTTTTTCGAAAAAAGCAACACCTCCCTCAGGGTGGCCGCACCCTGTTCCAGCCCCTTGCGCCTCTCCCTGCCCTGGCCGAAAATCCTTCCGCGCACAATCACAGCCTCCATCTCTGCGTTTTCGACCCCCACGCAGCCCCGATCAGCCTCAAACTGCTCGCCTTGCCACTTAGCTACACTTTCGCCTCCCCTTCCTTCACCTCTGCTCTCTCCCTGCCACGTGCATCCCTTTCTCACATCAACCCTTCAGTAAATTCGAAACACTCTCCTTCTTCCTTCTACCTTTTCCCTACATCCTGTCCACCCCTGATAACCCATGAACCAACCAGAATTTGCAGCAGCAAATTTCGAATTTTAGGGCATACCTGGAGGAAGAAATCGTCCAAAGTATTCGCATCAGAAATTCCTACCTCAGGAGCTGGCTCTGATACCAACTGACACGTCCCAGCATTCCTGAAACCTCTGATCTGCAAAACAAACACACACCACGTGAGAAATTGAGCAGGCTGCTCACCACCCAACCATGACATCTACGGGATGTGATCCCGAATCACGAGATGTCCCCTCCGAGCCACGAGCTGAGCTACTGGCACGAACTCCCAATTAGATCCAAACCAGCCAGGTGTCCCATACCACCAGGTGGCGCTGTGAAGCCCTAGATCTGCCACTGGGCCTTGGGCTACGCTAAGATGCAGGCGCGCGTCCGTGACTCAATCTAGGATCAGACCTAGCACATGGGAACGAAACTTGCTCCCATCGGCTCACTGAGAACTGAACCTCTGGGCCCCTTTTATAGACTCGGGCCCCAAGCGCCAAAAATAGCGAAGACCTATAAATAGTTCGTACCCTTGCCACTCAACCCCAGAATCAAGCCTGCCTAGCTCTAAGCCTCCCCATGCTACCTGAGCTAGTCCTGTGTACATAGTACACGTCAGATACCAATCCGTGCACATGACACAGGGACTCCCTTCCAAATGTGACATCCACCTGTTAATTACGTGTGCAGATGACCATCACCTTTGACTTGTCTATATTAACCTGCATTCCGGAGTGTTTGCAAAACTCTCTCAGTGCAATCTAGAAGTGCTTGTAGGCTCTCCCTGTTCTTTGTGAAGAATACCACATCATTTGCATATATAAGCATTAACAAAGCATATCCTGCAATTTGCACACCTCCTTTGCTATGTATTCTCATCCACTCTTCCAATTCATTGATAAAAAGACCGAATAGTGTCGGTGATAGGGGGCATCCTTGTTTAACCCCTATGTCACTCCTTATTACAACTTTCCTCTTGGAACATGATCCGCTGTGCTAACTCAGCTAGAACCTTCTCATAGAGTTGGTATGTGGCTTCTCTGAGTTCTTGAGGGACGTTAAGCTTTTCCAATCTTTCCCATAGCCCCTTTTGCAGTATTGTGTCGAAGGCTTTCTTGAAATCTATGAAACAGCAGTAGACAACCTCTTTCCTACCTTTGACTCCTTCAGTTGCAGCCCGTATGGCAACCAAATGATCAACTATAGAGTGCTTGGGGCGAAACCTTGCCTGGGATGGCGCCCTCACTCCTTCTTCCAACCATTTGCTGATTTTCTGCTCAAGGATAGTGCAATATAACTTTGCCGTTAGGCTGCTTACCATGGTTGTTCGATAATTATTTGCCATCGTGCTATCCCCCCCTTATGGATCGGTATAATTCTGCTTATCTGCGACTCTAAACCCTTCCTCTAGAGACATGCTCATAAGCCTCGTAAGCACTTTCTTTGTTTTCTTCCCTCCCCATGTTAACATCTCTGCTACTAGCCCTTGTGTGTCTGGAGCTTTCCCATTAGCTAGCTTTTTCTGACGACTTCCCATGCCTTCTTCCGTCATGACTCCCATCTGTTGCTTTGACGGTATACTTGTGGCTGATCTTTTCTTCCCCTTCTCTTTCATAGAGGCTTTTGACAAATCGTATCATGTCTTCCCATTGTGCTTTCCTCTCTGGGGGTTTGTTGCCATGTAGTTTCTGGAAAAACTTTTTGGGATTTTGTTTCAAACTCTTGAAGTGTTTGCTCTTGAGATATATCCTCTTCTTGTGTCTTACTATCTGTCTATATGTTCGAGCTTTGTCCTCCTCTGTTGCATTTGCTGTTTTCCAGGCTCTATTTGTGTCCTTGCAGTCCTGGTCGTACCAATGATTACATGGCATCCCTGTACTTCTCCCCTTGCTTTTAGAGAATCATTTTTGTACTAATAACAATACCATATATATTATGTATTTGCTCATCTCTTGACATGTTGAGGGCATTGGCCTTTGTGCCATCGCCGCCTCAATCTCCTTTTCATAAATATGTGCTTTTTTGTAGTCCATTCTTAGCTTGGGATGTGTAATTATTTTCTGTTTTTTCCCCACAGCATTGCTTGTTCCCTTAATGCCTATAGACATTGCTCTGTGGTCCGACTCGAGAGACTCATCCTCAATCTTGACGTACTCAATCGTGTGCTTTGCATGTGAGTTTGTGATCACATAATCAACTACACTTGAACCTTGAGCTGTTTTGCATGTATACCCTCTTGTGTTTTGAAAATTTGTTGTGCCATTACGTAGTTGTAGCCCAAAGCATCTACACAATGTGAGGAGTTTCCTTCCCATATGAGTGATTTCCCTAGCATCATTTTATGTCCTTTTTCATCCTCTTTTTTCTTCATTATCTTCTTCTATTTCATCCATCCATATTGGGTCTCTTCCCTCTATTGTTTTGATGCCTTGCATTGATCCTGTTCGTGCATTGAAGTCTCCTGCAAGAATAATTGTACTTTCTTTAGAGAACCTGGCTATTAGTGGGTACCATCCTAAGAGTATCCTTAGCATATGAGCAAACTCCAGATGATTAATAAAGAACAAAATAATCCATTTATTTATGCCATGCATCTAATGAGCAAACTCAAGTGAATTAATAAACAATAGAAAAATCATTGTATTTTTCAACGTGCAGCCTCCACCTCCTTTCATCATGCTGCCTTCTTTCTCCTTGCCAATTAGTCCCTCTTCATCCTGCTATCTCTTGAGATGATCCGCTCCAGCACTCACACACGTTCACTGTGCTTTTGTTCTACCCTTCAGTTTCAGTTTCCAACAGATCTTGAGGCTTGCTAACACCCTGTAACTCGTTGTATAGCCTGTAACTCGTTGTATAGCTTTGCCTTTCTTGACTCACGATATAGTTCTGAATATCTAGACTGCAGCACATACTCACTGTAACACAACTCATCCTTGGCATTCCTGTTTATCAATTGCATATGAGCAGGTTTTTGTGAAATGGCTATTTTGTTTTTTTGGGTAGCTCAAAACCTTACACATTGCTATTTCCATGGCCAAAAGTCTGCAGAGCTCTAAAAGATGAGCTTTTGTACAGGTTTATCCCCTTGCCTTCTTTCAGAGAGATGAGTAAGGTTCAAAAGCGGGTGGACAACTCTATCCGTCAGCTTATTCAAGAACGAATGGACAGCACACATAAATCACATAAAGCAGACCTGCTGACTCTGATTTTAGAACAAAATGGGAGACCTGCAGTGGATGGAATGAAACCACAGCTCAGTGTTCAGCAGATTGTTGATACGTGCAAGACAGTTTTCTTTGCTGGGCAGGACACAACTGCAAAGCTATTAATTTGGATGATCCTTTTGTTGGCTGAACATCCGTTGTGGCAAGAGCGTGCTCGGGCTGAAGTACTTGAGATTTGCGAGGGGAAACCTCCAAGAACAGTCTGTCTTCCAAAAATGAGAACGGTAAATGTTACATAGAGATGTTTCTTTCATGTCATAGCGGTATCACTTTCCTCTTCTGATCATGCATGATAATAGACTATAGTTGAAGATTATAGAAACTTCTGTAGGTTACAAGTCCTATTGTTTAAATGCGACTTCTCCCCGAGGATTTGACACAGCAGCAATGCTCCGATTGTGTGTTGCAGCTGGACATGATTGTCTGTGAAACTCTACGCCTGTATCCTCCAGTAGTTGTTAATGCAAGAGCCGCCGTCAAAGATGTTACACTGGGCGATATTCACTTACCCAAAGGCATGTCTATCACGATTCCAATTTTGTCTATTCATCATGATAAAGAGCTGTGGGGTGATGATGCGAGCGAGTTCAACCCAGGACGTTTTGCAGAGGGATTGGGGAAAGCCTGCAGGAGCCCGTTCGGGTACATTCCCTTCTCTTCCGGCCCACGCAACTGTATTGGGCAAAACCTTGCATTGACGGAGGCAAAACTCATGCTAGCTATGGTTTTGCAACGATTCAAGCTATGCGCTTCTCCTAATTACCGCCACTCGCCAACGTCGGAACTCACCCTCCGACCTCGCTATGGGGCTCCCGTCATTCTCGAGAGGGTTCATCTATCTTAATGGCAAACAATCAGATGTAAGAGTAGCTTCATCCATCTCCGATAAATATGCCGTCTTTAAACTAATTAATTTCGAGAAATATCGCTCTCCCTCTTTCCACTGCCCTCCCTTTCCTCTCCCGCTCGCCCTCTCCTCTCCTCTCCTCTCCTCCGTCACCCTCCTCCGCTCAGGGCTGCCTCTCTCCCCTCCTCTCTGCTCTCTTCCCTCACCCTCCTCCACCTCTGTCGCCTCCTTGCCTAATCTCCTAGCCTCTCTCTCGCCTCCCCCTCCTCCGCCTCTGTACATGTTACTTAATGCTTTTATCATTTCCAATTCGCACATACATACATGGTCACTATTAAAGTACACAGTGACAAGCCAAGTGATGCCCTTCTCATAATGTTATATAAACCTCACAATTCCTTAACGAGGCCACAATATGTATCTATCTATCTACATTTGATACAGACATCATAGATACACACGGATGAATGCTAGGCAATTTGGAAATTGAAAAATAAGAGTAGTGTGAGTGCCTAGAAAAAATATGAAACATCCAAAATTGAGATAAAAAACGTCTATAAAAAGGCTCTTTTTTGCAACCTCCTATTCCAGCTCTGTTGTGTCCAGCAAGAGCCTAGCTTCTATGCCTCCTTTGCGTCCTACCTCTGCCAACCTCTTCTACACCAGCCTATCACTTGTCTCTCTCTAGCAACTCTTGTGAGTCTGCATAGCAGACGCACATGTTCTCCTATCTTCCAAACCCTACAAATCCTCCATTTTGTTGGTATATTGTCTGTTATACCAGCCCTGCAGTACCAACATATAGATTGTCCCTTCTTTAGAGCTCCTGCCCACCTCTAACAATGGACCATGAGGCATCCCACATGGTAGTAATGAACATGTGAGTGCCTAGACAAAATATGAAACATCCAAAATTGAGTTTAAAAACGTCTATATAAAGCTCTTTTCAATAGCCTCCAGTTCCAGCTCTATGCAGCCAGTAATAACCTACCTTCATAGTGCCTCCTTTGTGTGCTACCTCTACCAGCATCTTATATAATAGCCTATCACCATGTCTCTCTCTGGGAGCTCTTGCGTAGTCCTGCATAGCAGCCACACATGTTCTCTTGTCATCCAAACCCTATGGATCCTCCATACTATTGTTATACTATCTGCAATACTAGAATATAGATTGGCCCTTTTTCAGAGCTCATGTCCACCTCTAACAATGGACCATGTGGTAGCCCACATCTCTACTATAGCCAGCAACAATTTACCTTCATTGTGCCTCCTTTTTGTGCTGCCTCTACATGGCTCTTCTACAGCACCCAAGTCTTGCATAGCAGCCACACATGTTCTCCTGTCTTCTAGAACTTAGCCAAAATAACATAGTTCTCTACTCTCCAAATTAGCGAGGACTAATGGAAATTATTTTATACAAAAAAAGACTGCATAGCCAAAATAACACAATTCTCTACTCTCAAAATAAGAGAGGACTCATGGAAATTCCCTCAAGCCGGCTATATTTGAGCCTTGAGAACCTATTGCTGTACTATCTAAGAGGTGGTGGAAAAGCCATCCATCAAAGAGAGCCCAACTAAAACCATCGTTCATGAGCTTTTGCTTGCCTATTAGCAACTGCTCCATTTTTTTCTTATCCATCTCCATGTGTGAAAATGGGTCAAGGCACTCCAAAGATTCCTCCTTCCCCATGCTATGCTCAGCACCTTCCTTCTTATGTGAAGATTGAGGCCAGACTCTTCAAACCCGGCCTCAATCTTGACATAAGAAGGAAAGTTTTGAGCATGAGCATGGGGAAGGAGGCATCTTTGGAGTACGTTGGCTTGTTTTTGGGTGATGGAGAACTCTATCCAAAAGCATATTTTAAAGCCTCATGCCATAATGGAGAGTTCTCACACACAGAGTTGGATAATAATTCAATGGAGAAGTTGCTAATAGGCAAGCAAAAGCTAACAAAGGAATTGCTTCTAAACGACGGTTTTAGTTGGGCTCTCTTTGAGATGGTCGACTTTTTCCCCACCTCCTAGATAGTACAGATTGGTTCTCAAAGATAGAATATAGCTAGCTTGATGGAATTTCCATGAGTCCTCTCTTATTTGGAGAGTAGAGAACTGTGTTATTTTGGCTAGGGGGAATTTTTTTGAAAAAAAGATTTTCCATGAATCCTCTCTTATTTGGAGAGTAGAGACCTATGTTATTTTGGCTAGGCAATTTTTTTGGATATGAAAACTACTTGGCAGTAGACAGAATTCCTTGTGGGTTCTTTCAACGTTTGTATGATTTTATACAAAGATCGAGCTGGAAGATCTGAAGTTTAAAATAAAAAAGCTTATGGTTGATGTCTTTAAGCTGACATTTGACAAAGATAGATCCAAAGTGCTAAAAGTTGTGAAAACAGTTTTATGCTTTCACTTTTTGTGGCTAAATAATAAAGATCGTGACATTGATTCTAAAAAGAAAAGATATAGAAAGGTAGTAAGTGTTGAAGATGTTTGTTCTTGGATAGTTTTTCTTTTTTATAGAACTGGTGCGCAAAACATAGCAACCCGAGATCATCTGAGGCTGCTCCAAACGGGCCCCACAACCCGAGAGTGGGCTACCCCGGGAAATGCTCCACCTACCCTCAGTGCAGTCAGTCAAGGGATGCCTTCTCGCACTTGCATGTAGCCTAGTTGGCGGTGTGCCAACTCTATCTGAAGCTGTCCATCTATTAGGCCACACATGGTCCCGTGTGCAAACCAGGACCTGCCGGATAGCCGAGCTACTCATTTGTCTGCTCCTCATATGGGGGGCTTACAAGTAGAGTTAGCTGGTTTCCACATAGTTACACGAGAGTGGAGCATTGATATCTAACACCCCCCCCCCTCAATGTCCACCCGCAAGTGAACTTACTTTTTCGGCCCAATGCCAAGTCGATGAAGATGCCTCTCCAGCAAGTCTCTTCCAAGAGCCTTCGTGAAGATGTTTGCAGCATTCTCGGTAGTCGGACAGTACACCAAGTTGACCTCTCTATCCATGATGAGCTCGCGTACAAAGTGATATTGAATCTCAATGTGTTTTGTGCGAGCGTGGAACACCGGGTTCTTTGCAATTGCCGTGCAACTCTGATTGTCACATGATAACTGCGTAGGCTTGTTCCGCACTGCACCCATGTCCCTCAAAATCCTCCTCAACCACCCTATCTCACAAGAAGCGAAGCATGCAGATTTGTACTCGGCCTCGGTAGAAGAAAGAGCAACTGTGGGTTGCTTCTTGCTGACCCATGACACACCTCCAGATCCAAGTGAGAAACAGTATTCTGTCACTGATCTCCTACTGTCCACGTCTCCTACCCAATCCGAGTCACAGAATCCGGTCAAGATGTTGCCCTTGGTATAGGTGATGCCATAATCAAGTGTGCCTTTGATGTATTTCAGCACCCGCAACGCTGCCCTCCAATGGTTCTCCCGGGGCTTATTGGAAAACCTGCTTAGTACACCATTCGCAAAACTGATGTCCGGCCGTGTGTTGCACAGGTAAATCAAGCTGCCCACAAGCCTTTTGTACTTCGCTTTGCCCACCAGTGGTGATGAATCCTCGTTTGAGAGCTTTGCATCAACCTCCGTAGGGGTACCAACTATCTTGCACTCAGCCATGCCAAATGCCTTCAGCATACTTCAGCTGTGAAATGAAGATCTGTTTCGGCTCCTGCCAAACTTCAATTCCCAAATAGAAATGCATCAGTCCGAGGTCTGTCATTTCAAACTCTCTTCCTAGCAAATGCTTCATCTGCGAGATCTTCTCTTCATGGTTTCCTGTTATGACAAGGTCATCCACATAAAGGACCACGATCATACTCCTGCCTCCTTCTCTGAAGATATACAAATTTGCATCAGATGGGCTCCTCCTGAACCGTTTTTGCAGAAAGTAGGCATCAATTCGCTGGTACCACGCTCATGGGGCCTGTTTCAGCCCGTAAAGTGCCTTCTTTAGTTTGCAGACTTTACCTTCTGAACCGGGGATCTCAAAACCTGGTGGTTGTTCCACGTATACCTCCTCCTTGAGTTTGCCATTCAGAAAGGCGAATTTCACATCCATCTGAAACATGGGCCAACTTCCCTGGGCAGCTAAAGCCAAAACACTGCGAATTGTGGTTAGTCGAGTTGTGGGAGCAAAAGTATCTTGATAATCAAAACCATGTACCTGTGCAAATCCTTTTGCCGCGAGCCGAGCCTTGTACTTATCCAACATGCAGTCGGACTTGTACTTGGTCTTGTACACCCACTTGGTTCCGATTATCTTGCGTTTTGGTGGTCGATCCACAAGGTCCCAAGTGTTGTTCTTCATTATGGAGCCATACTCCGACTGCATAGCCTCCATCCACCTATCATTGCCCTGTGCCTCTTCAAGACACTTGGGTTCATCAGCACGGATCACTTCTGTCATCAAAGCATAGTTGACCAAGTGTTCCTGCGCCCTTCTTTGCTCCTCTAATCTCTTGGACCAGCGGTGTTTGGATGGTTCCTCCTCAATGGCTGGAGGTTCTCTACTGTCCAAAAGCTGCTTTACCCACTTCGGGAATGGCCGTTGCCATTGTGGTTCTGCAGGCTCTTCTTCATCTTCTTTGTCTTGAATCCTCCCAAGCACCGTTGGGGGAGTTCGGTCTGCTGTTGTTGGCGGAATTGGATGGATATCCTGGTTCTGGTTGTCTGGGAAGGAAGCATCCTCCTCCAATTGATGCGGTTGTTCTGAGAAGACCACATCGCGACTTACAAGTACCTTCTTGGTAACAGGGTTATAGAGACGGTAACCCTTCGCCTCTTCACTGTAGCCTAAGAAAATACACTTCCAGCTCTTCGGCTCCCATTTGGTCCTGGTAGCATCAGGGACATGCACAAAACAGTCACATCCAAAAACTCTGAAATGTGTAGCTGAAGGTTTCTTACCAGAAGGCTTGCAGTGGAGTCATCCCATTCACAGCCTTCATGTAGCTACGATTGAGGATGTAAATTGCAGTGTTACATGCTTCAGCCTAGAAAGTCTTTGGCAAATCTTTCCCTTTCATCATACTCCGGCCCATTTCACAGATGACGCGCATCTTGCGTTCTACTACTCCATTTTGCTGTGATGTATGTGGCGGGGGTTTCTGCCTCTTAATCCTGTGACTTTTGCAGTAACTTTCGAATTCAGTCAATGTGAACTCTCCTCCTCTGTCTGATCTCAGCTTCTTCTCCTTCCTCCCCGATTCTTTCTCGGCCATTACATGCCATTCCTTGAACCTACTGAAAGCCTCGTCTTTTGTCTTCACAAAGTATATCCATATCCTTCTACTGTAGTCGTCGACGATCAGTGTCATGAAGTAGTAGGAACCACCCAAAGCTTCCGTCTCCATCTTTCCGTAGAGGTCCGTGTGAACAAGCTCTAGAGGAGCTTTGGCCCTACTGGCCTCTTTAGGAAAGGGCTGCCGATGCTGCTTGCCCATCATGCAAGCTTTACATACATTGGGCAGATCTGAAATTTCTGGTAGGTGTGCAATCATTCCACTTTTATGCATCTCCTTCAAAGAACTAAGGTTTAGTTGACCAAACCTCTCATGCCACAGCTAAGTGTTCTTCACATCTGCTCGAGCACTGAAACCTAAGAGTTCATAAATGTTGTTGCGCCATGTACCTTTACCAATGACCTTTCCTTGAAGATCCAGGATCTGTGCACCATTCTTATCGAATTGAACTTTGAGGTCCCGATCCGTGATCGCAGAAATGGACAACAAGTTCCTCTTGATATCTGGCACATAAAGAACATCGGACAACTGTTTTACAACTCCATCTGACTTGAGAGCAATCGTACCTTTTCCTTTTGCTGGACATTTTGCATCATTGCCGATTGCTACCATGATGTCATTCCCTACCGGCTGTAGAGAGGTATACCAATCCTTCCGACTGGTCATGTGGCGCGATGCACCACTGTCAATGATCCAAGGTTCATCCGCAGGTACATGAACTGCCTCCTTGCAAATCTCCTCAATTGCTACGAACATCTCTATTGGTACTGCCTGCGCACTGTTGCTGGACTCTTTCTTTACTCCGTTCTTCTCATCTGCAATCTTCTTTCGGCACTCATTCTGTTTGTGCCCTACCTTGTTGCAATAGAAGCACTTGATCTTCTTCTTTCTCTTTTTATGATCAGAAGAAGATGGGTAACCAGAGTCCTCACCCTTACCTTTCTTTGATCCGGTCCAGAAAGCCGAATCTTCTCTAGTCCTCATCTTTTGATGCATCTCCTCCTCCAGAAGCATCGCGCTGAAATCCTCAAAGTTGAGGGGCGGATTTCTGTTCTGCGTATTCAGTGCTATAACAAGACCGTCATACTTTGGTGGGAGAATCCGTATGCACCTTCGTGCTAGATTCTCGCTGGTGATGGTGATGCCAATCGCAGTCATCTAATTGCGCAAATTCTTCACCCTGGTGATGAACTTCTCTGCTGCTTCAACTTCTCGTTTGTGAGTTGAGTCTCCAGATTCTGAATCCGCGTTTGATTCGTGGTCTCGTACTGATTTTTCAAGATCGCCCATGCCTCCTCTGCTGTGGTGACATGTTGAATTAACGCCATGATGGAATCACTAACATTGCAAACAATAGAACACGACGCATCTGCATTTCTTCTTGTCCACGCGAGAAGCTCATCCGCAGTTGGTACTATCTGTTGTCCTGCATTGGTTGGATCCGGTCTCGGAATGGTCTCGAAACCCGCCTCACGTCCACCCTAGTAGCAGTGTCCCAAAGCTCATATGCGCTTAGGATGGTCTTCATCTTGAACTTCCAGAGAGGATAGTTAGAGCCGTCCAACTTTCCACTTTCGCCAAACGGTGGGATTCGTAGTCTTGCGGGTTGGGCCATCTCTCACAATCTGCTCGCAAACAGAAACACACTACCAAATCTTCTTGCTAGAGTCCAGGCTCTGATACCATGTAAGAAAATAATACAACGTCTGTGCTCAACAGATAACAGGATCTCATACGCAAGAGAGAAAACAAGATAGAATGGAGAATCAAAAATTTGATTACTGTAGAACTGATACAATAGATGGCACTGCCTCCTAACCGTGCGCTCCTGTGAAAAGAAGCTTCGATGGTGTACTGGAAACAGTAGAAGACAGAGGCTGGATGCTAAGGAATCAGGGTTGTTGTAGCCAGTGATGAAATGGGCTTCACGGGCTTGTTCTTATATAGCCACCAGTCGTAGTCGGTTAGGCTCAATTGGGTGACCGACCCAGTCTGCCCAAAACGATCGACTAGGGCCCGAAATAGGCCACCGACCATACGATAGAATTAGTGCACAAAACAGAGCAACCCGAGATCATATGAGGCTCTAAACGGCCCCTACAACCCAAGAGTGGGCTGCCCCGGGAAATGCTCTGTCTACCCTCAGTGCGGTCAGTCAAGGGATGCCTTCCCGCACTTGCATGTAACCTAGTTGGCGGTGTGCCAACTCTATCTGAAGCCGTCCAGCCATCACATGGCCCCCATCTGGTGTGCAAACCAGGACCTACCGGATAATCGAGCTACTCAAATGCCTTCTCCTCATATGGGGGGCTTACAAGTAGAGTTAGCTCGTTCCCGCATAGTTACACGAGAGTGGAGCATTGATATCTAACACAAATAATATGAATCCTATGGGCACTAATTGTGCTGTCCTTTTAGCAAACTTTTATCTTTTCACTTATGAATTTGAGAGCTTTATGCAACATCTTATTTCAATCAATACATGCCCTATCATTTTACACAAGCTTAGCCAAGTTAAGCATTTTATAGATGGTTTAGTTGTACCAGATGTTCCTGACTTTTAAGACTTTATGTACAAAGACGCTTGTGCTTTTGGAGAAGGAATCTATCCTGGCGACTGTTGTGAACTGAGGTGCGCTTCAAGAGGGGTTTCTTGCATTTTCTTTGATCTTAGATTCTCTTAATCTATTGTAGGATTAGAGGCTGATATATATGATAAACATAAACAACTTGAATATAGTGGTTTACACATTACAAAAATGCTCACATTGACTCAAACATTCTTTATTTGGCAAAATATGGAGTCATTTCTTTCCAATTCCATAGATTTTCCCACTTTTGTACAACTAAGGAGTCTTTTATTACCCAATGTAGTAATATGATCACTTTACTAATACACAAGAGGTATAATCCACAAAAAATAATGAAAAAGTACACACAATCTTAGATAAGAAGTCTTTTATCTATGGTGTAATGGCCTTAGGCATGTTTAGAAATGATTGAACATAAGCTGAAAACAAGAAGCGAGGAGCTGAATAGCCCATTTTTCTTTTAGTTTCAGAAGAGAGCCTGATTGAGTACTGTATGTGCTTTCTAAATTAGGAAGTTAATTTTGCATCTTTGTAGGAAATGGTACATGAGTGTAAGAGGTTCATTTAGTTTTTAATGTCTTAAATAATTCATTCAGTATTAAATTATTTCTTTCATTCCTACAAGAGAGAGAGAGAGAGATTTTATTCATGTTGATTTGTTTGTTTATTTTTGCTTAGTCACCTTCTTCCTTTCTTCTTCATTTTTTGTTTTCTTTCTCTTTTGTTTTTTTGATGTATTTTAGTAAGCATTGGGTTTGCCCAAGAGACTTCAATCTTTAGAAACCCAGCATAGCTGCTTATGCTTTGGCACTAATGATGACATTAGTGTCTTCCTTTTGTTTTTCAAAAATTTTGTGACCTGCTTTTTCCACTCTTTTGTTTTTATCATTTATTTTATTTGTAGAATTTTGGACTTCAAAAATCTAAATTTGTATGATTGGATTTATACTAGTCTTAGAGAAAGGTATATCTTTCATCGTTTGTTCTCTTATGGGTTACCCAAATGGCATGTTTAATGCCCAAATCTGACCTCTAGGGCTTCTTTATTGTCCTATAATATTGTAGGGTCTTGCCCTTGATTTATTTCTCCTTATATGAAGGTTATATTACATGGCACTTCTGCCTTAGGTCACTTTAAGTGATGATGCACATTTGGTTGTGAGTTTGACTATACATGTGAGAATGCACAGGTCCTAAGTGTAGTTGATAGAGATGTTGCACACTTGGAAAATGATATATAATTTTAAACAATCCATATTTGCTGATCTTTTATAATCTGTTATCTCTTGTTGGATGAAAGCCTTCCAAAAAGGGGCTTTGTTCTTCTCTGTAAATGCATTGGTAGTTTCATTCATATTTCCATTTTTTCAAGAACCATAAGGATATCACTATAGGGTGCCACTTGGGCTTCCACATGGTCCACTATTAGAGATGGGAAGGAGAATTGAAAAAGGGCCAATCTATATGCTGGTACTGCAAGGGTGGTACAACATATAATATAACAAGAGTATGGAGGATCTGTAGGTTCTGGATGATAGGAGAATATGTGTGGCTACTATTCAAGACTATGCAGGAGCAGAGAGAGACATGGTGATAGGCTGTTTGTAGAAGAGATGTTGGTAGAGGTAGCACACAATGGAGGCTGTTGCTGGCTACAGTAGATCTTGAACTAGAGGCTACAGAAAATAGCTTTATATAGAGGTTTTTAAACTAAATTTTGGAAGTGCAGTAGAGGGTAGGCTATTTCTAGCTAGAGTAGAGCTGAAATAGCGCCCAGCGGCATAAAGGCTACACAAAAAAGCTTTATATAGACGTTTTTAAACTCAATTTTGGATGTTTCATATTTTGTCTGTATACTGCTCTTTAGCTCTAGTTTTAATCAGTGTACTCTTATGTTTCAATTTCCAAATTGCCTAGAATTCATCCATGTGTACATGTGTTGTGTGTAGATAGATAGATACATATTGTGGTCTCATTAAGAGATTATGAGATTTTTATAGACACACTACAGTTATTATATAAAGGGGGTCTCTTGGCTTGTCACTGTATGCTTTAAATAGTGACCATGTATGTGCAAATTGTAAATGATGATGCATTAAGTCACATGCCCCCCCCTCCTCCCATTTTTGGGATTTTTAGGTGCGTAAAGATTAGTGGAGTGCATAGAAAGCCTAGGTTAATGAGAGTGGAGGTAGTGGTAGGCACCACCTCTTGTCTAGGTTCACCTCTTATGGATATACATCTTCGTTGGATCTTCGATTATAAGGACATTGTTGATAAGAGGCCTAGCCAAACATCTCGTCCTAATTAGGACAACAAAGGTCCACTACTGAGTAGCACAAGTATGACCCTCATTTTGTTCCTAAGCCTTTTCGATTACCCTGTTTTTCCCAAGCAAAACACAGAGTGTTTATTAATAACTCTTCCTCTCTTATTCAACATTTTGAACTCACTAGCCCATTGAGTCACATCCCTTATTCTCATTTTTGGGCCTGTATGTTGCCTCTTTTGGTGGTGATAGACACAAGTTACCCTTACTATCTTTGCCTCTATTACAACAATGATGAGACAAGGTCTATACGTGGCCTCTTTGGGTAGTCAATGCAAGTTACCCTTACTATACGGCCTATTGTAGTGATTAGTATAAATACAATATATGGCATCTTTTGACGATAAGTATACCAGTAGGATGGCCTCTTTCAGTAGTCTATATCTTGACCCATGACTGATATGGGAAGAGAGAAACAACAACCAAGTTAGATCAAGAAGACAACGTATCTAGAGCCTTCCTAGAAGATCTATGTGATGAGCTAGGGCTACTTGAATCTCTAGGCTTATTTTTAGATTTCTAGTTTAAAAACTTATATTCTTTGAGTTAATTTCAATTCCTCTTTCTAGGAATCATGGAGCTTAATTAAGAAATCAATTTCAGAGACCATATCTTACTTGACAACCATTTAACTTCTAGTGTGTAGTGCATTTAAATTGATGTGGGAATAAACTCTCATATAGGAATTGGACCTAAAGTCCCATACTAGATCCCCTTGAGTTAGGGATTGATGGAAAAAGCCCCATCTTGCCCCCCCTCCCAAGTGGCCTTGGCGAAGGATCTACTAACATAAGGGCTACAATACTCTTAGCATCAAATGGATACAATAAGACTAGGCCAGTTTAGCACTTGGTGTGGTTAAGCATCCCTACTTCATGCATTGGGTCAAAAGAATGCCTAAACCCGCCTTAGTATGCGGAGTGGTTCTCAACCTTTTTAAGATTGAGCAAGATCCCCAATTACTTGACTGAGAAAATTTCTATAGCCAGCTCCAACTCCTATGAAGGAAACTTTTGAACCTTGGCAACCATGGAGCTAATCTAAGGTACCTAGCAATCAACACTCTGACTGGCAGAATTGACCTACAATGATTTCTCTAAAGGTCCTTTTTACTAGCTAGCTAAAAGCACTAAGTGTCTGTTGAGACTAAACAGAATATTTGAAAGCTCCCTACTAGCTCCAAATTTGACACCTATAAGACCTAGGATCTATCCAAACTCCTAGGATCGGTCGTCTCATGCGATGGAGGATAAAGGATCTCTCATCCTCTATCCTAACATGTCCAAGGCTAGGTTCAAATGTGTAGAAATCTATGATGTGTTGCTATACTTCAATCCATGATAGCCCCGTGCTAAGCCACCCTTTGTTCCTCTATGATCTGACAAATGAGGGTCTGGCTGTGACATCTCATCTCCATCAAGCAAAGACTAATGCAGACCTGGTCCTATAAGTGAATCAATCTGGGGAGATGTTTGAATTTAAGACCCTCTTGGAAAAGGCAATGGTAGCATCCTCAAATCTCATAGTAAACAGGGAAGACAGATAAGAAGTGCTCCTTTGTCTCTACCACACCTAATGTGCATAATCTGTAGATCCATTGCTCCGTATGTAGCTCTTCATGTCTCAATCCTCAGTTGATGGGAAGATAATCATGTCTGCCCAAAGGCAATCCTAAGGGCATGTGATACTCACTTGTCCTCTAGGTACTAGGCTCTATTCCATCCTTCAATACTCTCAATAAGTGGTCATGATAAACTTTGGTCTTGGTGGAGAAATCCTAGTCAAACCCCATGTCTGTGATGTATAGAGCTAAAGCAGGTCTATCCATATGATATTATTGATCTCATCCCTTGGGACAAGAGGATCAGGGGAATCCAAGCCATACTAGCAGGGGTGGAGACGATACATTTGAATTCCATGTCTATCAAACTATTTTGAGATACGTGCATACCAATCCCTTCTAGCACCACTCTCTGCTAGTCACATTGATGACTCTAGTACCACTCTCAGTAGCCTCTCTCCTCCCTCTCTCTAGGTAAAGCTCAGACTCTATGAAGATAGGTAACTTCCTAAGAGATGGCATCGATCTCAAGCGGTGTCATGTGGCAAACTTTGCCTTTATTATCTAGTGAGGGAATGAGGGCTTGCTCCAAATCATCCTAGATCCCATGGTCACCTATAGTCTCTCAAATCATCACCACTCAGTTGCTGTCAGATCACATCCCTAGAAGAGTGCTACATACATGATTGTGGGTCTCACTAATGTGTCAAATATCCATCCCTTCATGAGCAGTTCTAAAAAATGCACCTGAAAACACTGTCACTCTAGTCAGACCAAAGTACCTTTCCCTCGCATAAGGTGTGCCTAGGCTTCATGATCATCGTAAAGACTAGGCTTGTAATGACTACACCTAAATATATGTAGGACTGTTGTGCATCCCCAAACATTTTAGCCACCTGTGGCAACCATGGTGGTCATAGGTTTTGTGATCCTTCTATGTACAAGAAGCTGTTCTACAAAGATCCTTGCTGCCTTTTTTTCCCCTTATCATTGGGTGGAGATCCACAACGTGTCTCCCCTTGCTTTATCTTCTTATTTGATGGAGGTTCATAATGTGGCTCTCTATAGATTGCCTAGAAGCTTCCAATTTCTCCTTCTTAATAGTTTCATGAGGTAGGCACAACTAATCTACCTATGTGTTATGTAATAGATGATTACACAATCTACATACCAAATGTTGCATTCAAAAATACCCCAAAGAAATGCAAGTGCACAAGGTGCAAACACAAGGCCTAGGATTTAGCAACTATCTATGATCTAGCCTCTTCATAC
The DNA here is from genome assembly GCF_047967505.1 of Dipteris shenzhenensis. Lineage (NCBI taxonomy): Eukaryota > Viridiplantae > Streptophyta > Polypodiopsida > Gleicheniales > Dipteridaceae > Dipteris > Dipteris shenzhenensis. The sequence continues at coordinate 44,391,908 of NC_141617.1, forward strand.
TGTGCACTTTTCACCCTATCGTATCTCAAGAGGACTAATTTTGGATCTTACATATGTTGATGTGAGGATCAGTGTCTACATTTGCTCATTGGAATTATTATTATTTTTCTCCGTCAACTTGAGGGTGCAAATATTGTCTGAGCATAGCTTTTGGTGACAGTTCCATCAAAATCTTATAGCTATTTTAGAACCATGTCAATTTCTTTGACAAGATCCTCATAGGCCTATTTAGGAGGGTTCTTGTACCCTCCAATTCACAATGTTGGGCAAACTATATCTCCAAAATTTTAATAGCCATAGTAGAATTCTACGTAATGGCATCATATTCCAATTTAAGGGCATAGTATATGTATTGGTAATATTTGGACATTTATCTCACCATAGCCTAATCAGAATCTTAGAAAATTTATCGAGATTTCAATACTTCCTTTATCCCCTCTAATACTACTCTAGTTTCCTTCTAATCTCCTTTTCAAGCTTCTCTATTGTGCCATGTTTTCAATGTTCACTATTTTTTCATATTGCAAAACTGTCTGAAAAGGCCAAGCTTTTTTGCCTTTTGAGAGTTACTGCTGCCAATGACTTGAGATCTATGCCTCCATTTTAGTGGACTTTAATTGTTTCTTCAGGCACTTGATGCTAGGGATGTGGAGTAGGATTGAATTCAGGTTTGGATAAAGTTGATCTTATTACCCCTATAGGCAATTTGTCCTTTCTTCAATGTTCACTTCTTTCATAACATTCCGAAAGTTACTAAGGGAGACAACAGTGGACTCATTGGATGTTATGATTTCAAGAGCAATAAGTTTTTTAAATCCCAATTTTACACAATTTCCACATACAAAAGTGTATCATACAAAGTGTACATTTAAGATTGAATAGAAAAAGTGTGTGTTATAGAGATAAGAGATTTTACAAATAGGAATTAATGGTCTATATATAGTGACCCCCTCCCCCTCCCCCCCGATTGGTTGAGGAGCTAGATGGAGGGCTTTGTACCTCAATGTGCAAAGACATCCATTATACAAGAAAAAAAAGTTGTAAGGATTCATCGAAATGATGAAGACAAATCTCAAGGATTACAAGAGGAAGCTCAAGAGGATGGTGTGCAACGCTTATAGGGGAGAGGCATGACTTGTAGCGAAGATGGCGCAGGTGGAAGGGAAAAGTGTAGTATGCTATTTTACCCACTCTGATGGTGGTTATGGGTTGTTGTGCCACTTGAAATCTATAAAGACTAATGTCTATTCTTGGGGAGATCTAAGAATGTGGAGTATTGAAGTTCAGTTAGCTTAATTTGAAAGAATGTGGAAAACTAAATACATCGAGCTTGCATAATGGCCATCCTATTGACATGCATTTTTTTTAGCTCTAACACCATGCTTGCATGATTGTAAGTTCATGGTCATCTAATTTATAGGTTTTGATGAGAATTGAACCAGCTATCAAGTAAGATAGAGAAAGAGAGAGAGTATTAATCAAGAAAGGTAGAAAAGAAGGTAAAATTACAAATGGTTTCTACAGCATTGCCTAATTCCCTTAGAATAAATATTCACATAGAGGGTGGGTTCAAATATCATTTGGAAACCTTATTTCTTAAATATAAAGATATTTTTGCATGTCATTGCACATTGATGTAGAAGGAGTTGATCCACAATTTTGTCAACACAAGGCAAATTTGAATGAGGATGCATTTCTCATTGTTCAACAAAGATGTTAGATGAATCTAAACTATGTTAAATAGGTATTTTATGAGGTAACATGTTATCTCCAATCATCATTCTTCCAAAATAGGAGAGAAAACTTTGCATCAATACTTTGACTATAGAAAGTTTGGTTAGATGGGAAAATATATCCAGTAGATCCATAATCTTATCAGGCTCCTCAATTCGATGGGTTGACCAACAAGTTAATTAACTTTATGTGTAAGGGTGAGGATGGTTTGTTAGGATATTTTCCGAGGTTGATTGCTCATAGAGAAAGTAGCCTTCACACCCCCTACCAATCATTGCTTAACAAAAGAGACAAAAGGATTGCAATGTTAGAGTCCTAGAATAGGCCTAGAATCAACATTTGGTATCATGTATGCAAGCTACAAGTGTTCATTAGGGGAGAATTGGGGTCTCCAAAGGGCCCCCAATTAGTGTTTCCTAATTTCAAGGGATTAGTGAGGTATTTGAGGTGTATCAATGGGAGTGCTCCTTTTTGTGGGGCAATGCCATGTTGAGGTGGAGGGTGGGCAGACCTGCAAACAGCCCCTATTGGCTACTCCTCTTACACCGGGGACCACTCAAACCATCCCCCCCCCTCAACCCATGCTTGACCCTTCTCCCATATGCACCTCCCCCAAACAAACCTACAAGTCATTCGAGAGGTGGTGGGCCCTTCTGGGCTAATTTTCCCCCCCTCTTAGCTTGTTACAGGCCTGCCCCCTCCTCTTCTCTAGTCCAGCTCCATTCTCCCTCCATTTTTCAAACGTGGGAACTCATTTGGCATCTTCTCTGCCCCCTCCTGCTCTCTGGTCTACTGTGTTTCTCCCTCTCCAGCACCTCCTGTAGCAGCTGCTCATTCTCTCTTCACTCCTAGCTACAGCACCTCCTACAGCAGCAGCTGCTCATCCCCCTCTGCTCTTTCTTCCTCCATTCCTAGCTACAGTACCTCCTGTAGTGGCTCCTCATCCCTCTCTGGTCTTTCTCCCTCCATTCCTAGCTATAACACCTCCTGGAGCAGCTGCTCATCCCCCTCTACTCTTTCTCCCTCCATTCCTAGCTACAACACCTCTTGGAGCTTCTCTTAAGCTTCAGTTGCACCCTCTATATCTTCTCCCTCTCTCTCCCTCTATCAGAGCTGCTCTCTCCCTCCAAGCTGCACTTTCTAGTCCACTATTGCTGTTGTGACCTCTGTACAAGCATGGTGAGGAGACCATACATGTACTCTGTGTCCCATAGGAGCAAAAATGCAATGGGTGAATGGGTGCCTTGCACCTACAGCTTGAATGATTGGATCGTCATGAGAGGATCTGACAAGGGTCCACATAAGCTTCCCAAGAGTAAAAGAGGTGATCTTTTGTATGAATGGAAGGGCTGCATCATGAAGTTCAAGCTTGGGAAGAAAGGATTGCTTGCAAAGGTGCAACACATCTACATGGGGAAGGACATGCGCCTTCCTCCGTCGAGCAATCAATCGACAATACCATCACATTGTAAGTCTGCATTTTGTGTAAGATTTTGAAGTGTAATGAGTCAGCTTGAAATTGTATTTTGAAATAGAACCAGTGTAATGAGTCAGTTTGAAATTGTATTTTGAAATAGCACTTGTGCATAGCAGATGTATTTCCTTTAGACTTTGAGGAGTGGGAACCAATCGAGTGCTTCTTAGGTAAGTTTACTGCCATTCATGAGGATTTCGGAAGGCAAATGCATGCCGGAGAGAAGTCCTCTGCTTTGAAACAGAGAAATATCTATTGGTATAATGCTAAGTACATTACTCCAAGGACGGCATCAGGCTATGGCCATCTTCAATGCATTGCAACACCACAACTTGAAGACATGGATTGCAGCATGGTGGACACAAGAACAATGCAATCATACAAGGAAAAGATTGCAAAGGATGTGGGCATGGCCATGAAGTTTACATTTGGCTCTAAATGGGTAAGGTTGTCTTGGTTTAAGCCTCTGCACATTTTTGCTTCTTGTTTTCATAATATCCAGATGCACAGAACAAAAACCATGTGGTCATGCAAGTGCCTACATGAGAATGCCCTTGAGGAATTGCTTGGGGTGAATTGGGGAAGCAGGTCAGGTGAACAAAAGGGTGATCTGTTTCAATGCCATGTACGTAAGGACAATGTGGTTGTCAAGTACCACATCTCCTGCCAAATGTTATATTTTTCTTTCCAATATAGGCGCTAGAAGAAAACAGGTGACAATGGGCTCCCCCTTGACTCTAACGATGATGATAATACAAGGGTAAGTTTATGTATTGGTTCTCATTTAGGAGATGTTAAGAATGTGACTGTCACATCACAGTGGACTCTCAGGGGCGTGCGGGAACACCTATTGGTCATGGAGGATGGAATGTCTGAGTCCTTTCACTTTACCTTAAATGGTGAAAAGGTAGGAAAGGGTGCAGAGAAGCTCGTGCATAGTGCCACTTTTATCCCTCTTGCAATATTGAAGATTATCTAGAAAATGTGGGGTGGAACAATTGTGGATTTTGACATTTTCCAATTAATGCTGGTGCAATTAATTTTGATGTTTTGAATGGTTTTGTTTCATGTCAATGTCAAGTTTTTCCCAAAAATTTTATAATTCTTTTTATTTTTTATATTTAGAACATTTGGGTATATATAGGTTATAAAGTTACTTTAGTTTCAAAGTTTCACTATCATAGCCATAGTTCTCCTAACTACCAAACTACCATGGATTCTGCTAGGTCTGCCTTCCACGATTTCATCTCCCGTACTCCATTAATTGATAGAGAGGAGGAGTTATTTCCAGTCTTTGGTAAGAGCATAGATGTCCTAGGCACCTACTTGGGAGCCCAAGATGATTTTGAAGACCTCATCAAGTACATGCAAGACTACATTGCGAGTTTTGCATATCAACTTGATGAGTCTACAAAAAGATGGGTCCCAATTGATTATTTGAAGTACTTGTTCAATCAAGAACCCAGGTTTGTGAAGTGCTTAGATCGCTTTCAAGCCCAGCTCACACCCCTAGGGTTTAGGGAGGTGGACACTGACGACCTCCTAGCATGTGGAGTCATCGAAAACACAAGAAATAGGTTCCTATCCTGGGAAATGACCTTTATTTTCCTTCTCCAGGAGGGACAAATGGAAGAGGAGGCCTCGACCTCAAGCCTTGACCTTGCCCCTGCCCTTTTCGATCCTCTTATTTCTGTAGATGAGCCCAACATCTATAATGAAGAGCCCATAGATGAAGAAGCTGAGGAGCGGGAAGCTGCATTGGCCCTGGAAGTGCTCCAGTGACCTCCTGAACCCCATTCTACTTCTCAAATTCCATCCACCTTGGGCACCACCTCTATCGACCCCGCAATAATGATATGGTTTCTTGCTCCCCTTCTTGTCGATGGAGAACAATACCTCTTTCTCCATGACATAGAGGTTATGTTTGGTCTCCGAGAGGATGAAGCTCTTGGTATCATGTGTGGATACGAGGTGGACACGACTATGCAAGAACCTAAGTTTTTGGGAGCAAATGATTCAATAGAAGAGGTTCTTGCTTTAACACTGGCCCAAATCAAAGATGCAGAGACATCAATCTACTCCAACCTACCTGATGTTCTAGAAGAAGCCTCCACATCTCACTCTAGACATCAGGAGGCCTCTGGATCCATCCTCATTGACAAAGAGGAAGGGATTGAGCATGATGACTCCATAGTGGTAAGAAACTATGAGCTTTGAATTTCTTCTCTCTTGGTATACTTTTGCTTTAATGGAATTCTAATGTAATGTTGGACTGTTGCAGGAGGCATTCGAGGTCGACCTATTCTCATCTCAGCAACGCCTTGTTCGTAGTAGCTTCAGCTGAGATCACTCACTGGCACATTACCTTGGCCAAGCAAAAGGGCGCTTTATGGTTATCCACAAAAAGTTTTCTCCACATGGCACTGATGACCTCCTGAAGTGCAAGGCCTTGTCAAGAGTGATTGGTCATGTTGACATCAATCGCAATGCTGACAAGGTCATTTTGGTGAACCACATGGCTGCCCTCATTGCCTTTGGAGCCAATTTTCAAGGTACAGCATTGATGGCAATAGCCATGTCCCTGGCCAGCAACGACAATAGCAATGACTCTCTATCGACTAGGTTTAGAGCTAGGAGTGTATTTGGGAATTCAAAGCCCAATGTTCTTAGTGTTTTAGAGAAGAGAGAAAGGCTCTGAAGCCTTGTCATATAGAAATTTTATTTTATATGATTACAGCTATACTTTTTATACAGTGCCCCATTTTGTGTTTTTTTACAAAATTTATTTTATATTGTCATTGTGTAACTTTAATTGTTGTTGGCATTAATATTTTCATTCACTATTCTGTTCAAAAGCATGCGATCAGATAAATATTTGTGCTATAATGGTCATTTCTGAGCAATCCAGTAAGAATCTCACCGCGCGGTAGAAGGCAAATGTGTTTGGCATCACACGGGGAGCCCAAAAATGGCAAAACCCTCTATGGTGTGTATGGGGCCTGCTTGATTTGGATGCTCCGTAGAGGGTTTTACCATTTTTGGGCTCCCCGTGCGATGCCAAACACATTTGCCTTCTGCCACGCGGTGAAAAAACATCATTTGACCACTCAAATTCACACTGAACTTGCATTAACTGATGGAAAGCATCACGTAACGTGTATAATAACATGGGAACAGTAATAGAACATTAAAATATATTTTATTCATTGGCCTCAAAGGGCAGAGATTTACAAAATGATTCAGGTTACACCCAATGAACCTAAACAACATCTAGGGCCTAAGGCAGGGATCGGAGTAGATGCGCTTGGCGAGTGCAAGGCCCTTGTCCATCACTGTTACTCTTTTGGCATGGATAGCACATAGTTCGTGTCTTCAAAAAGACCTACTGTCATCTGCTCCATTGCCTCCTGAATTGCTCCCATAGCGCCTGAAGTGAAACACACATCACTATTGTAATGCTGTGCTATTTCATGTACAACACGCTGGAAGGGTGCACGGGGAATGAGATTATCCACAGTGGTTTGGAACTTGCAGATCTCCTGAAGTGCCTTCACTCCTGATTTTTTGTGCCTCTTAATCTTTGGGGGACCCTGCACTGGCCTTTAGACATGGCTCCATGGCCGCTTGTCCGCTTTGAACTTCTTTCGCCTCTCCTCCCTTGCAACCACCTCTTCGGACTCCTCTTCCTGTGTCTGCTCGGTCATTCGAGGTGGCCTCTCTCGCCTAGGGATCTACTTTGTCCTTGGTCTCTTTTCCTTTTCACGAGGCTATGAGACAGTAGGCTCCCCCATGCCTTGTATTCTTGAAAAATGATGCCTTTGCTCTGTAGTGGGATTTCTCCATTCCTTGAGTATTTCAAATGGACAGAGGGCCCCATTGCTCCACAAACTATGGTGCATGTGCGTAAAGAATATGCTGTAAAGAAAAACATTATATTAGAAACATAAATTGACTCAAGTTTAAAGCACAAAATTTCAACCTAAGGAGGACTCCCCCCATGCTTCTACCATCAATGATATAAATTGTAATGTGTAATATGTGACTCCCCCCATGCTTCTACCATCAATGATATGAATTCTCCCAATGTTGTCCTGAATCTTTCATAATAAAGCTCATCTGTTTGACCTTGTCTAAGCAACTTTATAAATGCATCAAGCTTTGTCCACAGTTTTGCTCTCAAAGTAGCAATTCACGGATGTGAAGCTTGATTTGTGATGCACTCACACAAATCTTTCCAGTACTCCCAACCTAGGGTGCTTTGAGCCAATGTATGTTTTTCGTTATCAGCATTGTGGTTGGACAAGAACCTCCTTGCCTTTCCTCCACCCATGGACACTTTAGCAAGAAGATTTTGTGTCTTTCCTGATTGTTTCTTGTCTTACTTAAGCTTCACATTGCCTCCGTGAAGTCCCATTAGTGAGATTAGTTCTTCAGCTTTTGCAATGCATTGTGCAGATACTTGCTATGGCCTCAAATTCCAAGCATAAACTAGATGGAGATAGAGTAACTTATCAAGTATACACAGTTCAGCATGCAAAGTACACACGTGTACCCGCTCCAATGGAATTGGTAGAATGGGGTCCCCCTTAGGATCCTTTTTGTGATGATCAGGGGCTGCACTTTGGTTGCAAGAAAGAATGCCATTTTCCCACTGTAGGCTTCCCTTTTGCATCTTCTGAGAGTGGGTGCAATACAAGCATGTCCATTTTGCATCTGCACATGTATCACAACCATACAAGCACTTGAGGGTCTTCAAATCACCAGCTAGATGCCATTCAACTTGAAACGTTCCATGCCCATCCACAATTAATGTTTGCCCTACCTCTTGTCTTTGAATAATCGATGGGATGCCAGTTTTCTCCAAAACCCTCTTCAATGTCTCATGGCACTCCTTTGGGGTCTCAAAGGCTGCAAGCCACCATATGTCCTTCTCAGATTGGACTGAGAAACCCTACTCAACGTCCTCATCCCCTTGAGCAAAACGCAAGGCATCATTCATAATACAAATGCTCACCCTCTCTAGCTTGTGCTCTTTTACCAACTAAGCTTCATTCATTTTTATAACAAATACTAGCTTGCCATCTGTACAATGAAAGAGAAATTCAGTAAGGATATAGAAATCAAAAGAAATAAAGTTGAATGTGAAGAGGGAATTTCTCTTACCTTCTTCTCTCATCCCATAGAATTTGACCATGGCTCTCTACAAATTCTCTACATCCACGTAAACATTATTGAAAGCATTTATCTCAAACATTTGGATGCTAGATTTCTTTTTACTCTTCCAAGTCATTGTGCCACTAACACAATGGTATCCTCCAAGCTTTTCTCTAGCACATTGGTTTGTTTCTTGACGTGCAAGCCTTACAAACCATGGTGTTGGCAATGGCATTGTAGATATCTTATACTTTTCCTCCATAGTAGACTTGAAAATTTTAAAAACAGAGTTGTAAGCTTCACGACTTACACCAGCAGCATCACAAGCTCCAAGCACCTCCTTTGCTTGGACGAGGCCCTTAAAATCCTTCATTACCTCTATAGTAACTTGTTTACGTAGCCCTTTTTGTCTAGGGTCCTTCAACACTTCCATGACATCACTTGGCTTTATTAAGCTTCTTAGAACATATGAAGGATCACTATCATCCATTTCCATTGTTCCCATCACATCCTCCATGAAATTCCTAAAGTAGAGTACAAATGAGTCTTAGTGGAAAGAATGCAACACCACAAATATTTTGGGGTAAGAAATTTCATTGAAAATTTGGGGAACTAAACTTGCAGCCCATATTTTCCTCTTTCGGGCACCACTATTGGTTGACAATGCATCCATAGATTGCAATTGTCTTTTCCTCTCCTTTAGTCCTAAAGGTGTTCCCTTCAACTTTTGTACTCGTTCTATGGACTTCTCTCATTCCTTCTCCATAACATGTTGAACTTGGCCATAGATAGACCTTTCCAAATCTTGTTTGCTTTCAGCAAGCTTCTGGATTGATTCTTCCAATTCATGTCGCTCCAAGTCCCCAGTGCATGTGCTTTGTCACTGAGTTCTTTGTTTTGCAATTGGAGATCCTTCATACTATTATGCATTGCCACAATAGTAATATTTCCCAAATGTGCAAGTTCTTTTGCTTGGGCTCTCAGCACCTCGCTTGCTTGCATAGCCAATGTCTGAGAATGGTTTAATCGATTGCAATAACCAAGCAATCTAGCATGTCCTTTGCCAACAAACTGAACAACATCATGCACTGTATGAAAAGGAGGACTCTTTTGGGTGGTAGGTTCTAAAGGATACAAGTTTCCATCCACCCAAAGGTCAAGATGCTTCTTCCCTTGCAATTGAAGACTGTGGAGCACACTTTGAGGAGTTCCACTATATCCCAAAGAACCTGTTCTTGCATATTCTGCCTCCAATTGTAGGTTCACATAATACTTGTTGGATATGTCCTCAAATGGTGCCATGAGTATTGTGACGCCAAAAATTGATATTTTTAACTTGGCATTGATATTGTTTTTCTCTATGTTTGATAAGGGTTTGAGTATCAAGTGATAACCTAGCGGCTCTCACTTATTTCTATTTTCTATGATATTGTATGGGATTGAGAGGATGAGTTGAATGGCTCATTGTAAATACCATAGGTATGAATTATAAATACCTTGGTATGGGGTGAGAGTTATTTGTGTATGGGATATTATGGAGTTTTTTAGAAAATAGGAAGAGTGAGTCATATAAAGAGGTGGGATCATGTCCATGTGTTCCAATAATATAAGAGAGGCCACATGCCAAGCGTGTGGAAGGCATGTGGAGGAGTGTGAAGTCAAGAGGAATCCTTCTAGAACTCCTATGTGGAATAAGGAGGATGTGGACATGTGGAAAAGAGAGGGTCCCTATGGGCTCCATGTGGGGAGACTCTTGACTTTCTCAATATTTTAAGAGTCTTGAGCATCTTTTGATGGGACACATGGCAAGAGTAGCCAAAAAGGACATGGATGGTGACATACGTGCTTATGTGATTGATGGGGAAAGGAATCTACAGGCAGCAATTGTAAATGGGTGAAGGAGGGTAACAAAGTCTCTATAAAAGGAGCCCTCCTCTCCCTTGTTCATCAGAATCTCTTCCACCATTAGGCCTCATGTTGCTGTAGTTCTAGTCTCCCCAAGCCTCTTCCATGAGCCTTCTCTTCCTCTTGTAGATATTCTCTTATGTAGACTCTTGAGTCCTTCTCTGTCTAGTTTATTCTCTCTCTATGAGTAGTCTTGGAGCTTCCGCTCCCTCTTGTATGTATGAAACCTCTTCTTCTCCCTTGTTTTTGTAGTGTTGAGGTGGATTCTCACTCTATTTGTAATGAAGGTCACTTCAGGTTCTCTCTCTCTTGAGTGTCTCTTTCCTTTTCTTTCTTTCAAAGCCTTAAAAGTTCTTTCTATTCGGCTGCTCACTGTGCACACATGGTCTATTTGTTTCCCGAGCCACTATGCAAACTTCTTCCCCTCTTCTAGGAGAAATCTATGAGGGGTGGATCGCTGATGAAGGTGGAGTCTTGAGGGAGCATCCTGCTCAGGCGAAATTAGCCTGGGTGGAGGGTAGTTTTCATGACAGTTTGACCCCCTGTTAGTGTTTTGCTCATAACTTTCTGCTCGGTAGTCTGATTGTAATGAAATTTATATCAACGTGAAGCTCTCTTCAAGGCGCATGTTCGTGTATAGTCAGATCTTAAATCAGATGCTGCTGCAAAAAGTTATGAGTCTCTGTGTTTGACAGTCTGTTTTCATGATAGTTTTTACCCCCTCCTAGTAAACTGTCCATATCTCTTCAACCGTCTGTCTGTTTTCAATGAAACTTATATCAGCACGAAGTCCATATCAAGGTGCATCTTTTTGTATACTTGAATCTTTGATATCATGTCTCTACTAAAAGTTATAGGCCTCTGTGTCTAATGACAGTTTGTAGAGTGTTTTGAGCTAAGTATAAAGGTGTCTATGAAGGAGGTGCAATGTTTCCTCGGAATCTACCCATCTGACCTAATCAGCCCCTTCAAACTCCTTGATATATATCAGTTCATGTCATGTTGAGCCGCAAGATCTTCTTTCAACAACGTATCGCTCTTCTCTTTGGTGCAGACTGGCTCGCTGAGATTATGGCCTCTACTGATCCTTTCCTTCTCCCTATGCTTGACTACAACATCACTTGGGATGTTACCATCTTCATTCTCATCTAAGGGAGGAAAGTATGGTGTGGTATCTTGGCATAAAAGCTTCTTTCTAATGTCTCATTCTCAATGATAAGTATCTTTGGCAGTCAGTTCGAATGCTGCAGGAAGTGAAGAGGTGCGTGAAGTTTATTACCCCCAACTTCATGTCACATCTTTTGGTGGAGACGCCGGGTATGTTTGGTATTGGATTCATCCCACCTTACAAAACGATCTCGGGTGTACTTGATTGCATGTTATGCCTTGAAGACGCATGTGTTTTCTGATGTGATAAAGAAGATGCCTGGAAGAACTCCGTTAGAAGAGATTGCAACCCGTTTAAGAGAACTTGAAGATTGTGAAGGTGATGCTCAAGCTATTCGCACAGTCACCATGATCATATCCTTTATGTTTGCATTGTTGAATATGTTGGTGAATCGACAACGCCGGCAGCAGGCACAATGATAAATTGGGGATTGATCCATGCACTGGCAGCTTGGTGTGAAGAAGAGTTGAGTCTTTGGGTAGTTTTCGACTATAACAGTGGAGTGGTGATTCTTAATGCTTTCGACTTCTTTTGCTATGCAAATGATGAAGATTACAATATCTTGAAGCTTTTATGTGCACTTCCTATTGTGAGAAGGGTGATTCTAGAATGCATGTATACACAATGTTTTCATGGTGCTGGTTGGTCACTTATTTTTGAAGATTTTGTTGAGGATCACATTGTGGAGGGTTTTCAACAAGTGGTTATGCATAACAAGTTGGTCTTGGTATACTAAGGCTCTATGGGATCTTGTTCGGATCTTGTTTGGGATATTATTTGGATCTTGGTGTTTCCTTTTTGTGTTTCATCATGGTGAAGATTCCAGTGTTTCAAGGGACCCAAGGGGAGGACTTGGAGTCTTATCTTCGGGATTTTGTTCGAGGATGCTGGCTTTCTGGATGGTCCATGAAGGATCGGGCGGAGATTTTGACTGATTTTCTTGAAGGTGTAGCCTTGAGTTGGCATGAGACCTTGCCGGACTCTACCAAGGAGGACTGGGATCAAGTGGTGGCAGCAATGAAGCAGAGATTTGGGGCAGTGGAGTCGCCAAATGCTTTGATGTTGCAGTTGGACCGGTTCTGTCAAGGAGAGGGTGAGTTGGTCTCTGCATTGGCAATCTGATATGAAACTTTATGGACAAAGTATGAAAGGGCAGCTTTGCGAGCTGTGGCATTGGCATCATCGGCCCCTCAAAGTCTCTCAGGGATGGAGCACTTAAAGATGAGCAAGTTTGTTATGGCTTTGGAGCCTCGTCTTCGCTCAAAGGTAATGAGTAAAGATCCAACAACATACGTGGAGGCACTTCGCATTGCGACCAAGAAAGAAGCTTCTCTAAAGATCGAATCCTCTTTTGTGTCTTCAACAGCTTCAATTTCTAAGGTGGAGGTAATGGTCACTCCTCAGGTACCAAAGTCCTCTGAGTTAGATCATAATATCTCCCGATTGATGGCAGAGTTTGCTGATTTGAAATTGCATTTGGTTAATGCACGACAACCTAGAGCACCAATGAGTGAAGATAGGCCTCGAGATAGGAGTGGGGTCACTTGCTAATGAAAAAGGTCACTATCGCCCCGAGTGTCCTAGATTGAGAAAGAGAGAAGAAAAACAAGTATCCTTGTTAGAAGCTTCTTCAGGGGATGAGGAAAGAGAGGTAATGATGGCTAAACGGGGGCGTGGTAAACCAAAAGAAGAAGAAGAAAGCAAGGAAGAAGTAGATGAGGAACATCAGGAAGAGGAACACCGTAGTAAGAAAAAGAAGGCATCTAGAAGGAGAATTAGCCAATCAGACTTTCCTTTAGGACAAGGAATTAGAAGCTATGACTTGTTGTCCGACCTTAAAGAAAAGGAAGCTCATATCACCTTTGGTCAATTACTTGCTTTATCTCCAAAATTACGGAAGGAATGGGGAAAACTAGCAAGCACAAGGGTGTCAAAGAAGAAAAAGAAGAAAAGTGCCAATCCTGTTGTTCAAAAGGTAGATATAGATGTTGGTGATGATGAACCTGTGGTTGATGTGATCATTGATGGTCAAGTGATTTCTAATGTGTACATTGATGGAGGTGCATCGATTAATGTCATGAGTGAGAAGACCATGATTGATGCTGATTTAAAATACTCTAGTACTACCTCTCCTTATCGCATCAAATTGGCTGACAACACTAGGGTTAAGACCTTGGGAGTTGTGAAGAATCTAGAAGTGGATGTATGTGGAATTTCTGTGCCGACTACTTTTCAGGTGATCCCTACCAAGCCAGATGCACGTGCCTATCCATTAATTTTGGGAAGGCCTTGGCTACGCAAGTTGAAGGCTGTTCAAAAGTGGGATACTGGAGAATTGATTTTGCAGGGAAATGATAAGAAGGTGCGCTACAACATCAGAAGCCGCAAAAAGGAAGTTGTCAAGGAGGAGTATTCAACATCAGAGAGTTCAAGCTCTGACTTAACCGATGAAGAAGAGACAGGGTGTAGCTCCGAGGAGTCCAACTCAGAGGGTGAGGTGGAAGGAGTGGCCTTTGGTATTTGTCTTGGTGCTGATCGGGATGAGTCAGGAAGGAACAAGGTGGTGGTGCAAGAAGATCCTGTAGAGACACTTCATGTGGAGGATGTGGAGCACATTAAACGACGCCAATGCAATGAAGAGCTTCTTGGTGATTCTCTATCAGGTAGTGAGAAGCTCCAGTACTTAGATATGGCTAGATGATTTTCCATGTCTCTTTGCAACAAGCTATTCACAGGTTCGGCCAGTCTCTCTTGTGGAGCACAAGATTGAGTTGAAGCCAGAAAGCAAGCCAGTTGTGCAACGCTTAAGGCGATTAGGGGTGATGCAAGCTAAGGCACTAAAGAAAGAGGTAACACAACTACTTGAGGTGGGATTCATCTTTCCTGTTGATGATTCAGAATGGATATCTCCTGTAGTTGTCACACCAAAGAAAGGAAATAAGTGGCGAGTTTGTGTGGACTTTCGTCCTTTGAATGCATGCACTAAGAGGGATCATTTTCCTTTGCCATTCCAAGATGAAATACTAGACCAAGTAGCAGGGCATGAGATGTATTCTGTATGTGATGGGTATTCTGGGTACTTTCAAATTCGTATTCGAGAGGAAGATCAAAAGAAAACATCATTTGTCACACCTTGGGGAGTTTTTGCTTACAGAGTGATGCCCTTTGGGTTGACCAATGCACCAGCTACATTTCAAAGGTTCATGAGTCAAGTCCTGGAGCCTTACTTGGGAAAGTTCATACGGGTGTTTTTGGATGATTTTTGCATTTATTCTCGGTGCATAGATCACATGGAGAAGTTAAAGATGGCCTTAGCTAGGATTGATGAAGCAAAAGGGTGTCTAAATCCTAGCAAGTGTCATTTGGCTCAAACAAAAGTAGTCTTGTTGGGGCATATTGTGTCTCAAGAAGGCCTGCAAATGGATCCTGACAAGGTTCAAGCAATCATGGCATTGCCAAGTCCTGAGAGTGTCATTGGTGTTCGCAGAATTCTAGGAAAGAGCAAGTATTATCAACGCTTTTGTGATGATTTCACAGAGATAGTGCATCCCATGAACTTGTTGACAAGAAAAGGAGTTTCTTTCCAATGGGGTGTGGAGCAACAAGAGTCTTTCCAGCTACTTAAGGAGGCCATGAGTAAGGGCCCAATATTGAAGCCCCCTGATTGGTCTCAAGACTTTTATGTAAATCCAAGTGTATCTTTGCATTCAGTTGGTGCTGTATTGCTACAAAAAGGAGAGGCAGGTAGAATGCAACCGATCTATTATGCTAGCCGACAGCTTACAGATCTGGAAACAAGGTATGAAGAAATGGAGCAGCAAGCTCTCTCTTTAGTGTTTTCTGTCAGAAAGTTTCGCTCCTATTTATTACCTCAACCATTTTTCTTCCTTACCTCTCAGTCTGTATTAGCATATCTAGTTGGCAAGCCTAATCCTGGGGGGAGATTTGCAAAATGGTTGTCAGAGCTTCAAGAGTTCTCTTTCTCTTTTGTCACTGAAAATACCACTAGGTCCACTATGGCAGATTTGCTCACAGGGCGGGAGGATCTAGGAGAAGAAAAGAAATGTAAGGAGAACATTAAAGATGAAAGGGATACACCACCAACAGCTTTTGTTTTGTATTTTGATGGGGCTTTTAGTCCTTCATGCCAACAAGGAGCCAGGGGGATAGTCTTGATGAATCCTGAAGGTCAAGAGGTATGGGCAAGAGGACAAGAGCTTCCAGGTATCACAACTAACAATGCAGCTGAGTATAATGCTTTGATTCTTGGTTTGGAGGGTTGTCTTCAAAGTCAAGTTAAAGAATTGGAAGTAAGAGGAGATTCTCAGCTTATTATAAAGCAAATGCAAGGGCATTACCAGACAAGAAGTCCTCATTTGAAGGAGCTTAATCAAAAGGCTATGGCACTATGTAGTCAGTTTGATTTTTGCAAGTTTGTTCATATAAACAGAAAAGAAAATCAAAGGGCAGATGAGTTAGCTACTCAAGCCATTGTAGTACAAGACCGGGGGGTGGTTTCTTTGGTAGACACTGGATGGCCAGAACTGCAAGATGTTCAGCAATATGTGGAAGAAGGCATGTTTCCTCAAGGGTTAACTCCACAACAGAAGCAGAGATTGGTAAGGAAGGCTTGTCCCTATACTATTGTTGATGACATTCTTTATAAATTGGGAAAAGATAAGGTGCTCCGTCGGGTGGTCCATCCCATGGAGACTAGGAGAATCCTAGAAATGTGTCATGAATGCTCTGGTCATTTTGCTTCAGCAAGCACAGCTAGGAGAATTCTTAATGCAGGATACTTTTGGCCACGCCTCCATAAGGATGTATATGAATGGTGTCGAAGTTGTAAAGTATGCCAAAAGTTTGGAAGGCGACAGTTGATTCCTGGGCCCTTGAAGCCTATTCCAGCATATGGACCATTTGAGAGGTGGGGGTTGGACTTTGTGGGACCTTCTCTTCCTCTTGTAGATATTCTCTTATGTAGACTCTTGAGTCCTTCTCTGTCTAGTTTATTCTCTCTCTATGAGTAGTCTTGGAGCTTCCGCTCCCTCTTGTATGTATGAAACCTCTTCTTCTCCCTTGTGTTTGTAGTGTTGAGGTGGATTCTCACTCTATTTGTAATGAAGGTCACTTCAGGTTCTCTCTCTCTTGAGTGTCTCTTTCCTTTTCTTTCTTTCAAAGCCTTAAAAGTTCTTTCTATTCGGCTGCTCACTGTGCACACATGGTCTATTTGTTTCCCGAGCCACTATGCAAACTTCTTCCCCTCTTCTAGGCGAAATCTATGAGGGGTGGATCGTTGATGAAGGTGGAGTCTTGAGGGAGCATCCTACTCAGGCGAAATTAGCCTGGGTGGAGGGTAGTTTTCATGATAGTTTGACCCCCTGTTAGTGTTTTGCTCATAACTTTCTGCTCGGTAGTCTGATTGTAATGAAATTTATATCAACACGAAGCTCTCTTCAAGGTGCATGTTTGTGTGTAGTCAGATCTTGAATCAGATGCTGTTGTAAAAAGTTATGAGTCTCTGTGTTTGACAGTCTGTTTTCATGATAGTTTTTACCCCCTCCTAGTAAACTGTCCATATCTCTTCAACCGTCTGTCTGTTTTCAATGAAACTTATATCAGCACGAAGCCCATATCAAGGCGCATCTTTTTGTGTACTTGAATCTTTGATATCATGTCTCTACTAAAAGTTATAGGCCTCTGTGTCTAATGACAGTTTGTAGAGTGTTTTGAGCTAAGTATAAAGGTGTCTATGAAGGAGGTGCAATGTTTCCTCGGAATCTACCCATCCGACCTAATCAGCCCCTTCAAACTCCTTGATATATATCAGTTCATGTCATGTTGAGCCGCAAGATCTTCTTTCAACAACGTATCGCTCTTCTCTTTGGTGCAGACCGGCTCGCTGAGATTATGGCCTCTGCTGATCCTTTCCTTCTCCCTATGCTTGACTACAACATCACTTAGGATGTTACCATCTTCATTCTCATCTAAGGGAGGAAAGTATGGTGTGGTATCTTGGCATAAAAGCTTCTTTCTAATGTCTCATTCTCAATGATAAGTATCTTTGGCAGTCAGTTCGAATGCTGCAGGAAGTGAAGAGGTGCGTGAAGTTTATTACCCCCAACTTCATGTCACAGTACTTAAAGAGAGGTATCAGTGATGCAGGCTAAAATGTAGGGGAGAGCTGGCAAAGATGGAGCAGTGAGAGGGAGAGAGTAGCAAGGAAGAGGGAGGAGAAGAAGCAAATGAGGGCAAGAGGAAAGGAGGAGAAGAGTAGGGTGACAGGTGTAGAAGGGAGGGAAGGAGCTACTATAGAAGGGAGGAGGGGAGAGATGCTGCAAGATGGAGGAGGAGGAGAGAGATTCTGCATGAGGGAGGAGTAGAGGAGAGGGATCTTGGGCAGCTGGAGAAGGAGGAGAGAGGAAGGAGGGAGGAGGAGCCAGAAGGAGGAAAGGAGCACTTTCATTGGTACACCTCAAATCCATCTCTAATCCCTTTAAATTAGCACTTTCATTGGTACACCTCAAATCCATCTCTAATCCCTTGAAATTAGGAAATACTAATTGGAGGCCCTTTTGAGACCCCAGTTCTCCCCTAATGTCAACTAAAGATCATACAAAGGCTTGATAAAAGTGAGGTGGTAAAGGGTTAAAATTTAGAAAGAGTCAATTTGATTAATAGAATAATGGACCTTCAAGTTGAGCTTGATGATGCAAGGCAATTTACCATGCAATCAAAACACGAGATTTGGTGGCTGGCTATTGCTGCATTTGAGCACCATGGAAATTTGAATTTGCATATAGCATAGCGACCCAACATGGTGGTGGTAGAACTAAGTTGAGCCCGATGGTTCAATTGGTTCAATGGTAGAACATGTGTAATGAAATAAGAGCAATTGCAACACTAGCATTCAAAGCGTCCTTAGTGTCCCAGGTAGTGCGAGATATTAACACTAAGTGTAGAAGAAGAATATACAATTCATCAAATGCAAGACAAAATCATGCAAGGTGGCATGTAACACGTCATAGATAATGGAAAATAGGGATGGATTTAGATGATATTGATGGTGTAACTCTTCCAATGTGGATGCCCATGCATAAGTTTTAGAATCTATTTACAATTTTATTATGTGATATGCATTAAAGTCAATGTATAAAGGCTATGGATTGTAATACCAAAGGGAAAATTAGAGTTGTTGGATGTTACTTATAAGTTTCCAATGCCATGTTGCAACAATTCAATGTTAATCATATGTTTCTAGCTCAAGGTTGCGCCAATTCTATGCTTTTGTAGTTTATGTTAAAAACAAGAATTTTTAAAAATTAGGGTTTGGGGCCCTATATAAAGCAAATGTATTGCAATACAAAAGGGAAAATTTGAGTCGTTGAGGTTAATTCTAGGTTCTTAGCTCAAGGTTACTCCAAGTTTATGTTGAAAACAAGCATTTAAAAAAATTAGGCTTTTGAGCCCTATATAAAGGAATTGGGTCTCATTTTCATTTCATTGTTTTATGAACTCTCCACTCCCACTCCCCCTCCCACTTGCCCCTGATCCCCATCCCACTCTTGCTCTCACACCCCCTCTCTCTCTCTCTCCACCCCCATGGCCACCAGGACCAAGCAGAAGGTGAAGAAGCTAGGTGAGAAGTTGCCATCAGATGATGAGGACAGATTGCAACAATCCCCCCCATCCCCCCCCAATCCTTGCCAACCTTCCCAATCCGTGCCCAATAGATAAGCAAAAGATTCCAGAGTGATGGAAGTAGCTCCAAGATGAGGAGTCACAAATTGAAGAAGAAACCGGTGGAGAGGAGTTGCAACAACGAAGGGTGTAGAGGATGAAGCAGGCTTCAATTGAACAAGAAGCTTCATCGCAAGGAGCAAGCACAAAAAGATATGCAAGATCAAGGATAGTAGCAACCTCATCCCACACCCAGCTCTAAGGAGACCACAACAACCACCTTTACATATAGGACAAAGAGGCCCTCCTCTAGTGAAGAAGTATAGGTTGAAACTTGGGACTTTGGCACTTTGAGAGATCCACAAGTATCAAAACTCAATTGATCTCCTTATGACCTTCACTAAAATAGTACATGAGGTCATGCAAGATCTCAACCAGGGCGCTATGTCTAGGTTCTTCAAGCAAGTTGTCACAGAGGCCCCTCGATGTATTTCAACAGATGCCCTTCTTGCCTTGTAGCATGCAACTAAGGCCTACTTGGTAGACCTCATGGATGATGTCTAGTTAGCTGCCATCCACATGAGCAGGGTCACCATGACCATGAAACCAATTAGCTGCCATCCACATGAGCAGGGTCACCGTGACCATGAAACCAATTAGCTGCCATCCACATGAGCAGGGTCACCATGACCATGAAAGATATGAAGTTCATTGTATGCCTTAGGAGACATAACGATACTCAGGTTTGTTTTATGTACTATGCCATGGACGATGGTTAGAGATGGTGTAAGTACTACGCCTTGGGTGATTCTGAATATTGTATTTGGTTCCTATGAATATAATAAAAGTGTCTTTTTTAACATCATTTTTACTCTCTGTCTTTATCTTTGCAATCTCCAATTTTCTTATAGGCAATTTGAAATAAGAAAATAATATTCAATTTGCAACCTCAAATTAATTTACATGCAATTTAAAGAAAGAAATCAATTTTAAAAAAAAGAAAGAAAGGAAAGAATACATTAAGAAAGAAAAAAATCAATTGAAAATTATAATCTTTGTTGATTCAGAGTGAGATTATATGGATTAGACCATTAGGGTAAACTTTACTCTATCCTACGCTTCTTTTGTTGGGGGCGTTGCACCCTCTTTAGCTTGTCTAAGAAGAGAGGGTTGAACACTTTCATTATCAATTTCATGGGGATTAGTGACACTAGCCCCTGCAATGGTTATAATGCTATGGAGAGGTCTGGATTGGGTTTACAAGAACAAAAATAAATTAATGCTATGCTGCGAACACTTTTTTGTTTGGAATTTCCTTGAACCCACTAAACCATGTGGTGGATTTTCAGCCCAAAAAAGGCCATGGAAGCATGAATTCTGAGATCATGTGACCAAGACCTACTTTTTGCAAAAAGTAGTCTCTCTCTCTCTCTCTCTCTCTCCCTTCCCCCCCCCAGGCAAAGTAGCTCATATATATGATTGAATAACACAAAAGTTGCTTACAGTCCAGTCACATTTCATGAATCCCATGCTTGTAAGAGTAGATTTCCCATACATTCAATTTACAAAAATGAAAGGATAACAATATTTTAGAGAAAAAAACTTAAAAAAGAGCTCTGTGATTATATACTCCATATAAGGTTCGTTTCTTTTTTTGCATAAATATTGACATAACTCAACTTGTTTTCATATTGTTCCAATGTCATATTGTCCCAACATTCTCTAAAGGCCTTCCTAATATCCTTCCTCATTCTCTCTCTCTCTCTCTCTCTCTCTCTCTCTTTCGGTCACATAATACACATATATGCATATCCACATGTTTTTAGATTATAGGATTTATCAATTTGTCATATTAAGCCCATAGACTCTACAAGTGCTAATGATTAAATATAGTCTTAATAGTCAATGAAAGATCGCTTCATATTATTTGTAAAGTCTATTCATACATCTAACAATGCCTCAGGGCTAAGTGCATTGTTGAAACACAAAGGATCAAAGAAACCAGGTATTATTAACCTCAAATATTTGGGACAAAAAGATAGACCTCGGCCATCATGTCTCTATTCTCTCTAGAATATGTGGGGGACAACAATTCTCACAATGGATATTTGTCTCATCCCTATATCTAACTTTGTGATTATAGAGTCTAAAATAATAGTGTTGGGGAGGGCTTGATGTTGCCAATTGAATTTCTTGTTTGATAAACCGCATGGTCCACTCCTCTTCTAGTTTGAGGATTACCAAAAAGCGAGCGACAAGCAAAAAAAAAGCGAGTGATAAAAAATAATAAAAGATTTATAAATCCCCCATTTCTATAGCAAAAAATAATAACTTACTCAAAAGTCCACATTTTTCCTCAATGCTAGAAGGTTAAACATGCATATAACTTTAAATCCACTAACACTAATTGCACGTCATCCATGAGACAGTTTGTATGTTTAATTTCCAAGTCATTGTTTGTATCAAAGACAAACCCTACTACAGTCAAGTTCACTCTTTCCACTAGAGTAATTGAGATCATCAATGCAACCTTCCACACAATTGGCATGTTTCCAAGGACACCTTACATGGATTAGACTAGATTCCATGCATATGTAAATGCTTCACTCTTGGAACAAACCCCATGTTTCTTTGTTACTACAAAAATATCCTTCCCTAATGATTTATTCTTACCTCCCACTAATCTTACCAATGCAACAAATTGTCCACAAATTCATATTTTGGTGTATTAAATTTTACTAGATGGTGCACATAGACATGATAATCATCTAAAGTATGCCTTGCCATTTGATCTGATATGTAACATGACCTCGGGGGGGTCACTCATCATATGTAACCCTATCACGTGATTTCAACAGAAGGACATTTTTAATATCTAAATTTTACAAAAGCTAATTTACATAAGGGAGTATTTACAACAATTTTGGGAAAAATTTATAGATTTGTATAGAAAAAGGGTACATTTTATTAATGAAAAATTTATAGATAAGGGATTTTAGAAATAGGTCTTGAACGCACGTGATATAGAGGGTTTGTACATAGTGACCCCCCCGAGAACATGACCCCGTTTGGACTTGTAAATTAAAAGATATAAGGATGTGAAAATGTCATCTTTTGGGTCAAAACAAGGAACGAACTTCCTGTTTTGGCGCAAAAGAGGACATTTTCACATCCCTCTATTTTCACAAGATGTCAACATTTGATTGTTTTGGCCCAAAAGATGAGTTTTTAACATTCCTGCATATTTTGATTGTCAAATATAAATGGCATAATGTTACATATCAAATCAAATGACAAGGCATGATCTAGATGAATATCACACCTTTTTGCACCATCTAAAAAAATTGTGTTCATCAGAAGATGAATTTTGTGACACATACCCACCCTTTTGAATACTTTATACTTCAAGCAATTATTTCATTAAAAACTTAGATTCTTTCTTTGCTTGCTTGATTTTCCAACCAATTGTCGCTTGCTTTTTCTTGCTCACTCTATTGAGTGCCTCTTCTAGTTCCAACATTAGATCCAGAGGGCCTTGCCAAGAAATGAGTACCTCAATAATTGGGTTGTGAGTCCCATCTCACAAAGCATCATCCATTTTATATCCCATTGTAGGTCTTTCCATCTTAAGATTCTATATGTGAAAAACATGCAAAGATTTTGCCTTCCAATGAAATGGTTGCAGAAATTAAAATATGTCGATTATATTAGCTTGTAACATATTCCTTTTTTACAAAAGCAAGAATTGCTAGATACACTTATGGAAATGTCACATTTGAAGTGTTCAATCAACATTATACCAAGACATCACTATGGCATGTTCTTGTTGCCCATCCATTATCAAATAATTCACACAGCCAGTCTAGTTCTCAGCTCTTGCAAGTATATGTTTTCTTTTTTTCCCTCAATTGTTTACAATAGCAAAGAAATCAACAAAGCATGGGAATGGAAGAAACCAACTTAGACTAGCATGTCCACCACTAGTTGGCTTCATAGCATTTCTCACATAATTGAACATTCTAGTTCTGTATGATTCATTAATCCTTGTGCTTGGAAGTGGCCACTTTGGACTGTCAAAAGAAGGCAAGGCAAGAGATTTCTAATCTTGAATACTAACCTTCTTGATCTGGCATGATGAACATTGAGTCATAAAATAAGGTCCCATCTTTCTTTAACTCTTAGACTAATGGTGTGTGACCTTCATACTGAAGAGTACTGATCTTAGCATGATGGACATGAAACACCCCAATTATGCATGTTCCAAGCTACCACTCCTTCTAATAGGATGGGGAAACAAATCTGTCAAGCAAATATAAGGATTGTCAATGTCTCTAGCTAAATGAAAATATTTTAAAGCATGACCCTAATACATTGTGACGTACTTATGATTGGGCCTACAATATAGAAGGCCTACTATTTGGATCATGTATATGTTCACATGGGTAAAGACATGTTGAATGTATATCCGAGGAACTATCTTGTTACTGAGAGACATTTCGAAATCCAAGATTCTTGTTTGGAGATGTTTTATGCATCCTTCCAAGCCATTTTATAACACCCATGATTAGTGGGTTGCATTGTGGTCCAAGAATATTTCCTATAGAGATGAGGAATCCATTCTTCATGCTCATCCTTGATGCGTTTTAGTATAACAGACTATAAAGTACCTCGATATCTAGTCTTTTCCATCTCCATTATCCCTATCCCAATATGATATGTTAACAATAGCTCTCATGCTCTCTCTCGTCCCCCATAAACATCTCTCTCTCCGAATTCACAATGTCTATCTCCAAATTCTCTCTCTCTCTCTCTCTCTCTCTCTCTCTCTCTCTCTCTCTCTCTCTCTCTTTCTCTCTCTCTTTATCCTTCTCTATAGTTGTCTTCCTCTATCCCCTCTTTCCCTCCCTGCTTTGACACTAACTAAATAACTAATATTCTAAAATACTTCAACATGAACTCTGTCTCTGTCTCTCTCTCTTTGTTTCTCTCTCTCTCTCTCTCTCTATATATATATATATATATATATATATTTCCTCTCATATCCCACTCAAAGAATTCAAAACATAACAGTTCAAAATATAATCACTCCGAAGAGGCTATCCCTCTACCAATTCCTTTGGGCCTCTATGAAGCCTTTGTGGCATTTATTATTCCCCTTTTAAGCCTTTCCAAGTACTCATTAAATTTTTTATTATTTCCTCCATGTGTTGCTCTACCATCCTACGCTTTGACTTCCTATGAATTTTGGTGCTTGCTAAAGTGGAGGCATCCAAAACAATAACCCCTAGTATACTGCCATTACTGACTTTGGTTGGTGACTCTTATCTCCCACAATTAGGGGAACATGGTAGATCAAAATACATTTCAATAAGATTAGACAAAATATTTTATTTCAAGGATGGACAATATCAAAAAATCTCAAATGTTAGACAATATGGGGAGTTGTTCACACCTTCTAGTAAGATGTCAAGAACATTTGCTCTAGGATCCATATTCCAAACACATCCTTCACTTTTATAGAGCTTTTATGGGTAAGGCCCTCTTCTTCACACTCGTTTGGATCCATGCAAAAAGAAGAGGGTGTTCCAAATAGAGTATTATTTTCCCAATCAGTAACACATGTACATGCTACCCATAGTTATTCAACTTGTCTTGAGCTTGCTTCCATGTGATATGAAGTCCTTGTTGGGAACATGCTAAATATATTGTTCCTTTATATCTATAACTTTTATGTATACTCCTTCATCTAAGAAGATTTTATCGAACTTAGATAAATGATCACAAATATTTTCAATGTGCCCTTCCCCACCCCCTTTTCCTCTCCCTCTTTGTTTGTACCTTAGGCTTGGGAGTTTTTATGGTGGACTTACTAGCATGGGGAACTATGGTAGAATCAAGGTTTAACACTCTAACCTTTCTATTTGTGATTGGTGTAGTAATCATTGGCTCATTGTAGGACTAGAAGTGTCTAATCTTGCCATGTTAGGACATAAGGTAGAGTGGAGTGAATGGTGATGAACGGTTATGCATAGCTTCTTGTGTGGAAGCCACAACATGTATGTTGTGATACATGTAATCTTGTGACTCATAGTTTAGATCCATAGATGACACACGTAGATGGGTGGAAGGTTGCCATAGGAGATGTCATGCTTGTGGATACATGTAACCATGATGCAAAATAGATGCACTGCCAATCACATGGCAGACATTCAGTTGCATACAACGAGCATGCAAAGGAGAGTCATTTGGAAATGCATGGTGGGGGGAGTTTGGAGACAAGAAAATAATACCTTTGTCAAACTCATGTGAAAGTCACATAATTTGTATAGAACCCTCAACTCTTTCCCTAAGGAAGGGCACACTTTTACATGAAATCTTGAATGGTTTCAATGTTTTCCTTACCATATTTGATGATTGAAAGGAGGTCAAAGCTTCAATAACACTCATTCATTAAAGTTAATTTCTCCTTGCAACAACAATGAGTGAGAGAGATTCACTTAACTTTTGAGATGATCATGCCTTAATTGCACTTTTGAGATGTGGAGAATACAACAAATCTAGAGTCAAATTCTTCTTGAATTTTTCGATCATAATGGCACATACAATCTAATTAGAAATGTGAAAATAGACTAGATCGCACATGGGAGGGGACATCTCTTTTTTATCCCTCTTTCTTTTTGCCAATTTGGTCATTTTTAAGACCTTGATCCTTTTTTAATTGGGAACACTTATTAAATGGGTGTGGGGATTCATTTATCATGGGGTGGTGGATGGACACTATTGGAGGGGACTTTATTTTTTAGGGAGGAGGGAGTGTGGCATCACTATGAAGAGAGACGAGACCTTAAGTAGTGGAGAAATAGACCACCATAAACTGTGGTGCTCAATTGAGGCACCATTTCCCTCTCCCCACTTTCCTTGGATGCCACCCAACCTTTAGAGGGAGAGTGTGGAAACCTTATGAAGGGAAGAGAGGTAAATGGTACCATAAACTATGGTGATTGAATGATGTAACATTTCTATCTCCCCCCTCCTTGTGGCTACCACACAACCTCTAAGAGGGGTAGGACTTGAATGCAACAAATGCATGTATTCAAGCATTCCCATGGGAGTAAAGAACATGGATTGTGATATGAAACAAGTGATATCATTCCAAGAAGAAACATCAAATACCACTAATGTAGGTTTAAGTGCCTCCAAGAATCAAAATCTAGCTTCACTTCAAGAATAGAGATCCTGATGCAGCTAATCCTTTGCAAGGGCAATAAAACATAGCATCCACATGCGAATATGGGCATTCTTATTTCCCGGTGGCACATTCGGTATTCAATGCACTTGAGACTTTGCAAATACATTAAAAACAATTAATTTAAGACTTGTGCAGAATGTAGGGCCAATCCGATGGTGGGACATATGGATCGATGTCCTTGTCCAATGTGTACTTTTCCTTCACATACGTATTCAAACCCACATGTGCCTTCCCTAGAGCACAAATAGTACCAAATGAAATTGACCCTTTACAAGGACATTAAAACCACTTGTTTTAAGACCCGTGCAAATTTGGTGCCGATTCGATAGTGTGGTATATGGATGTGATCGGTGTCTGTTGCACATTTTTCCTTCATATACATAGAATCCACATGCAAATATGAGCATTCTTGTTCCCCGGTGTCACATCTAGCATCCGATGCACCTTACACTTTGCAAGGACATTAAAACAACTTGTTTTAAGACCCTTGCAAAGTTTGGCATTGATCTGACGGTGGGATATATAGATGTCGGTATTCATTATGCATTTTCTCTTCGTATCATGTAGCATCCACATGTGAATATGGGCATTCTTGTTCCCCACTGGCATATCTGGCATCCGATGAACTTGAGAGTTTGCAAAGACATAAACGTCAACATTTAGTTTGAAAATTGTCAAATTTCTGTGCCTATTCGATGGTGGGACATAGAGGGGACATATGGATGTCCTTGTTTGTTGTGTATTTTTCCTTGACATACGTATGATCTGCATATGTGGATGTGGACAAACTGCCTTCCTAGTAGCACATATAGTACCACATGCACCTAATCCTTTGCAAGGACATTAAAACCACTTGTTTTAAGACCCTTGAAAAGTTTGGTGCTTATCCGACAGTGTGATATGAGGATGCGGATTTCCATTGTGCATTCTTCCTTCACATACATAGCATCCACATGCAAAAATGGGCATTCTTGCTCCTCAGTGTCACATACGACATTCGATGCACCTTATATAAGGACAATAAAACAACTTGTTTTAAGACCCTTGCAAGGTTTAGTGCTGATCCAATGGTGGGATATATGGATATCGGTGTCCCTTGCACATTTTTCCTTCATATTGCGTAGCATCCACATGGGAATATTTGCCTTCTTGTTCCCCAGAGGCACGTATGGCATTTGATCCACCTAATAATTTGCAAGGACATTAAAAAGAATTTTTGCAAGACCCTTGCAAAGTTTGGTGCTGATCCGACGGTGGGATATATGGATGCGGATGTCCGTTGTGCATTTTTCCTTCACATACATAGCATCCACATGCAAGTAATGGCATTCTTGTTCTCCGATGTCACATCCGACATTTGATGCACCTTACACTATTAAAGACATTAAAACAACCTATTTTCAGACCCTTGCAAAGTTTGGTGCTGATCGATGGTGGGATATATGAATGTCAGTGTCCATTGCACATTTTTCCTTCATATCGCGTAGCATCCACGTGTGAATATGTGCATTCTTGCTCCCTAGTGGCACATATGGCATCTGATTCACGTGATATTTTGGAAGGAAATTAAAACCAATTTTTTAAAGACCCTTTCAAATTTTGGAGCTGATCGGACGTTGGGATATACAGATATGGATGTCCATTCTGTTCACATTTATAGCATCCACATGCAAATATGGGCATTCTAATTCCCCAGTGTCACATCTGGCATCCAATGCACCTTACACTTTGCAAGGACATTAAAAAAACTTGTTTTAAGACCCGTGCAAAATCTAGTGCTGATCTAATGGTGTGGTATACAGATCTCGGTGTCCGTTGCACTTGTTTCCTTCATATACATAGCCTCCACATGCGAATATGAGCATTCTTGTTCCCCGGTGGCACATTCGACATCCGATGCACCTAATTATTTGCAAGGACATTACAACAAACTTTTTAAAGACCCTTAAAAAGTTTGATGCTGATCCAATGGTGGGATATTTGGATGTGGATTTCCATTGTGCATTCTTCCTTCACATACATAGCATCCACATGCAAATATGGGCATTCTTGCTCTTCGGTGTCACATCCGGCATCTGATGCAGCTTACACTTTGCAAGGACATTAAAAAAACTTATTTTAAGGCCCTTGCAAAGTTTGGTGCTGATTTGACAGTGTGGTATACAGATCTCAGTGTCTTTTGCGCTTGTTTCCTTCATAAAGAGAGCATCCACATGTGAATATGAGCATTCTTGTTCCCCAGTGTCACATCCAGCATCCAATGCACCTTACACTTTGCAATGACATTAAAAATGCTTATATGAAGACCCTTGCAAAGCTTGGTACTGATTTGACGATGTGGTATACAGATC
Source organism: Dipteris shenzhenensis (assembly GCF_047967505.1). Lineage (NCBI taxonomy): Eukaryota > Viridiplantae > Streptophyta > Polypodiopsida > Gleicheniales > Dipteridaceae > Dipteris > Dipteris shenzhenensis. The sequence goes on from NC_141617.1 coordinate 44,420,623, forward strand.
CCGATGTCCGTTGTGCTTGTTTCCTTCATATATATAGCATCCACATGCAAATATGAGCATTCTTGTTCCCCGGTGGTACATCTGGCATGCGATGCACCTAATCCTTTGCAAGGAAATTAAAACCAATTTTTTAAAGACTCTTGCAAATTTTGGTGCTTATCCAATGGTGGGATATTTGGATGCGGATTTCCATTGTGCATTCTTTCTTCATATAAATAGCATCCACATGCGAATATAAGCATTCTTGCTCCCTGGTGTCACATCCGACATTCGATGCACCTAACACTTTGCAAGTACATTAAAGCACCTTCTTTTAAGACCCTTGAAAATTTTGGTGTTGATCTAACGGTGTGATATCCAGATCTCGGTGTCCGTTGTGCTTGTATCCTTTATATACATAGCATCCACATGTGAATATGAGCATTCTTGTTCCCCGGTGGCACATCCAGCATCTGATGAACCTAATACTTTGTAGGGACATTAAAAACACTAGTTTCAAGACCCTTTCAAAGTTTGGTGCTGATCCAAAGGTGGGATATTAGGATGCAGATTTCCATTGTGCATTCTTCCTTCACATACATGTAACATAGCATCCACATGCAAATACGGGCATTCTTGCTTCTCGGTGTCACATTCGGAATCCAATGTACCTTACACTTTGCAAGGAAATTTAAACAACTTATTTGAAGACCCTTGTAGAGTGTGGTGCTAATCTGACGGTGTGGTATATGAATCTCGATGTCCATTGCACTTGTTTCATTCGTATACATAGCATCCACATGCAAATATGAGCATTCCTATTCCGCGGTGGCACATCCGGCATCCGATGCACCTAATCCTTTGCATTTTCCCTTTACTTTGCATCAACATGTTAATGTGGGCATTCTTGTTTCTCGGTAGCATATCCGGCATCTGATGCACTTGAGAGTTTGCAAGGACATTAAAAAATTTTAGTTTGAGACTTATGCAAAATTTAGTGCCAATCCGATGGTGGGATCTATGGATATCGGTCTCTATTGCACATTTTTCCTTCATATCGTGTAGCATCCACTTGTGAATATGGGCATTCTTGTTTCCCAATGGCATATCCGACATCTGATGAGAGTTTGCAAGGATATGAACAACATTTATTTTGAGAAATGTGCAAATTTCAGTGCCGATCTGATTGTGGGACATATGCATGTCCTTATCTGATGTGTATTTTTCCTTGACATACTTATGATCTGCATGTGGTTGGGAACAAAACTGCCTTCCTAGTAGCACATATAATACCAAATGCACCTAATTCTTTGCAAGGACATTAAAATAACTTGTTTTAAGACCCTTGAAAAGTTTGGTGCTTATCTGACGGTGGGATCCTAGTGGCATATTCGACATCCGATGAACTTGAGAGTTTCCAAGGATATAAACAACATTTATTTTGAGAAATGTGCAAATTTCAGTGCCGATCTGATGGTGGGACATATGCTATGATCCTTGTCTGATGTGTATTTTTCTTTGACATTCTTATGATCCGCATGTGGTTGGGAACAAACTGCTTTCCTGGTAGCACATACAGTACCAGATGCACCTAATCCTTTGCAAGGAAATTAAAAAAACTCGTTTTAAGACCCTTGCAAAGTGTGGTGCTGATTCAATGGTGGGATTTGTAGATGTCGGTGTCCATTGCACATTTTTCCTTCATCTCCTGTAGCATCTATGTGTGAATATGTGCATTCTTGTTCCTCGATGGTCACATGGCATCTAATCCACCTGATACTTTTCAAGGACATTAAAATCGATTGTTTTAAGACCCTTGAAAAGTTTGGTGCTGATCCGACGATGGGATATATGGATGCGGATGTACATTGTGCATTTTTCCAATGTACATTGTTTTAATATGGGCATTCTTCCTCCCTGGAGTCACATCCAGCATCCGATGCACCTTACACCTTGCAAGGAGATTTTAAAAAATTATTTTAAGAAGCTTGTAAAGTTTGGTGCTAATCCGATGGTGGGATATACGGATGCGGATGTCGGTTGTGCATTTTTCCTTCACTTAGCATCCACATGCATATATGGGCATTCCCTGGGCATTCTTGCTCCCCGGTGTCACATCCAGAATCCTATATAGCTTACACTTTGCAAGGACATTAAAACAACTTGTTTTAAGACCCTTGCAAAGTGTGGTGCTGATCTGATGGTGGGATATATAGATGTCGGTGTCTGTTGCGCATTTTTCCTTCATCTCATGTAGCATCTATGTGCGAATATGTGCATTCTTGTTCCTCGATGGTAACATGGCATCTGATCCACCTGATAATTTTCAAGGACATTAAAACCAATTGTTTTAAGACCCTTTGAAAAGTTTGGTGCTGATCCGACGGTGGGATATACAGATGCAGATGTACATTGTGCATTTTTCCAATGTACATTGTTTTAAAATGGGCATTCTTCCTCCCCGGAGTCACATCCGGCAGCCGATGCACCTTACACCTTTGCAAGGAGATTGTAAAAAATTATTTTAAGAAGATTGAAAAGTTTGGTGCTAATCCGACACAGTGGGATATACGGATGCGGATGTCGATTGTGCATTTTTCCTTCACTTAGCATCCACATGCAAATATGCGCATTCTTGCTCCTCGGTGTCACATCTGAATCCTATGCATGTTACACTTTGCAAGGACATTAAAAAAACTTGTTTTAATACCCTTGCAAAGTGTGGTGCTGATTTGATGATGGGATATACAGATGTCGGTGTCCATTGTGCATTTTTCCTTCATATCGATTAGCATCCACGTGCGAATATGTGCATTCTTATTCCTCGATGGCACATATAGCATCCGATCCACTTGATACTTTGCAAGGACATCAAAACAAAATTTTCCAAGACCCTTGCAAAGTTTGGTGCTAATCCGACGGTGGGATATACGGATGCAAATGTCCATTGTGCATTTTTCCTTCACATACATAGCATCCACATGCAAATATTGGCATTCTTGTTTCTCGCTGTCAGATACGGCATTGGATGCACCTTTAACTTTTAATGGACATTAAAAATGCTTGTTGTAAGACCCTTGCAAAGCTGGGTTCCGATCGGATGGTGGGATATACGGATATTGGTGTCCATTGTGCATTTTTCCTTCTCTTTTCCTTCATATCGCATAGCATCTACATTTGAATATGTGGATTCTTGTTTCCCCGTGGCACAATGTTATGCTATACTATGCACTTATGCTATGCTATGCACTTATCTATGGCCCCATGTATGGGAGATCAACAATCAAAAGCAACAAAATCTCACGGGTATAGTCCCTCTTTATCCATGGAGTCATTGCTTGGATAATTCTATGCACGTTATGCTATAAGCTTTGCTTATGCTATGCTATTCTTATGTGTTGGTCCCTATGATACATACTAAAGGAGTCTTTTAATTTCTATACTTAGTCTTCTGAACTTATGCTATGCTTATGTGATAACTCTTATGTTATGATATGCACTTTCCTTCCTACACTTATATTATGCAATCATGCTATGCTTATGTTATGTACTTATCTCATGCTATGCTTATGGTATGTACATATGTTATGTTATTCTATGCTATGGTATGCTCTTATTTATGGCCCGATGTATGGGAGCTTAGCAACCAGAAGCGACAAAATCTCACGGCTATAGTCCCTCTTTATCCATGGAGTCATTGCTCTGCGGTCCCACTCTTGCATTGTTTTTGCAATGGCTTACCTACAGTTTTACCATGGGTGAGGTTGTTTTGATGATATCTATTGGGAGGCCATCTATGCGACTGGCATACTAGCCCCTACTTAGGACCCTACTATGTGTATTTAATTTACATGTCCCCCCCCTCTTTTATATTGCTTATTTTTTAATTTCTAGCGATAAGTAGTCTTTAAATTGCGATACTAAGGGTAGAAGCAAAAGATGATCATATTGTGCACATTCTTTCTCATTTAAATTCATTTAAGCAAGCATTTGATTGCATGATTGTGGTATTAAATGACATAGTGTGATATCCATGATATTTAGTGAAAATTTTGAGAAAGTATAGTACTTTAGACTGATTTTTTTCATTACCTTCATGATGTAGATATTTACACACATCAATTTCCTTTTTCATTTAGCTCTTCCACATAAACAACTCTGCAATGGTAATAATACCTTGGAATATACATTTTTTTTTCTCTTGACGTAGATATGCTTAAAATTAAAATTATGAGACCCTTGTATATGGCTCAATAGACAATATTATTGGGGTATATATTAATTGTACTATATCAATGTTGTCCCTATTGTATTACCTATGTTTCAAATGTGTGTGCTATGCGTATATTATGCTATGTGTGTGTGTTTATCTTCCCATGCATATGCTATAGACTTATGTTTAGTTATCATATGCTAGCATATTCTACGCACCTTATACTATAAGCTTTGCTTATGCTATGCTATTCTTATGTGTTGGTCCCTATGATACATACTAAAGGAGTCTTTTAATTTCTGTACCTATTCTTCTGAACTTAAGCTATGCGTATGTGATAACTCTTCTCTTATCGTATGCACTTTCCTTCCTATGTATATCTCATGCTATGCTTATGGTATGCACATATATTATGTTATTCTATGTTAATCTTCCTATGCATATGCTATAGACTTATGTTCTGTTATCGTATGCTATCCTATTCTACACACCTTATACTATAAGCTTTGCTTATGCTATGCTATTCTTATGTGTTGGTCCCTATGATACATCCTAAAGGAGTCTTTTAATTTCTATACTTATTCTTCTAAACTTATGCTATGCTTATGTGATAACTCTTATGTTATCATATGCACTTTCCTTCCTATGCTTATATTATATGCAATCATGATATGCTTATGTTATGTACTTATCTCATGCTATGCTTATGGTAATGCACATATGTTATGTTATTCTATGCTATGCTATGCTCTTATTTATGGCCTGATGTATGGGAGCTCAGTAACCAGAAGCGACAAAATCTCATGGGTATAGTCCCTCTATATCCATGGAGTCATTGCTCGGGTCCATTCTTGCATGGATTGCAATGGCTTACCTACGATTTTACCATGGGTGAGGTTGTTTTGATAATATCTATTGGGAGGCTTTCTATGCGACTGGCATACTAGCCCCTACTCAGGACACTACTGTGTGTATTTAATGTACATATTCCCCCCCTCTTTTAGATTGATTATTTTTTAATTTCTAGCGATAAAGTAGTCTTTAAATTGCGATACTAAAGGTAGAAGAAAAAGATGTTCATATTGTGCACATTCTTTCTCATTTAAATTCATTTGAGCAAGCATTTGATTGCATGATTGTGGTATTAGATGACATAGTGTGATATGCATGATATTTAGTGAAAATTTTGAGAAAGTATAGTACTTTAGAGTGAATTTTTTTCATTACCTTCATGATGTAGATATTTACATACATCAATGTCCTTTTTCATTTAGCTCTTCCACATAAACAACTCTGCAATGGTAATAATACCTTGGGATATACATTTTTTTTAAATCCTTGGCGTGGATATGCTTAAAATTAAAATTATGAGACCCTTGTATATGGCTCAATAGAGAATAATATTGGGGTATATATTAATTGTACCATATCAAGGTTGTCCTTATTGTATCACCTATGTTTAAAATGTGTGTGCTATGCTTATATTATGCTATGTGTGTGTGTTTATCTTCCTACACATATGCTATACACTTATGGTATATTATCATATGCTATCATATTCTACGCACCTGATGCTATAAGCTTTGCTTATGCTATGCTATTCTTATGTGTTGGTCCCTACGATACATACTAAAGGAGTCTTTTAATTTCTATACTTATTATTATGAACTTAAGCTATGCTTATGTGATAACCCTTATGTTATGATATGCACTTTCCTTCCTATGCTTATATTATGCAATCATGCTATGCTTATGTTATGTACTTATCTCATGCTATGCTTAGGATCAATATACAATAATATTGGGGTAAATATTAATTGTACTATATCAATGTTGTCCCTATTGTATTACCTATGTTTCAAATGTGTGTGCTATGCTTATATTATGCTATGTGTGTGTGTTTATCTTCCTATACATATGCTATACACTTATGGTATGTTATTGTATGCTATCATATTCTACACACCTTATGCTATAATCTTTGCTTATGCTATGCTATTCCTATGTGTTGCTCCCTATGTTATGATATATGCACTTACCGTCCTATGTGTATACTATGCACTTACCTTTCTATGTGCATATTCTATGCTTATTTAATGATTCTTATGTTATGCTATGGAATTACGATTCCTACTCTTATGCATATGTACTTATGCTATGCTTATGCGATGACTCTTATGTTATGATATGCACTTATCTTCCTACGCTTATACTATGCCATTATGCTATGATTATGTTATGTGATGGTCCCTCGCCGTAAGCATTTACCTCTTTCTGAGGACTATGCATATACTGTGCTTTTACTTTTCATTGTGCATATGCTAGCTTATTTGATTATTCTTATGTAATGCTATGCTTATGTGATGACTCTTATGTTATGATATGAGCTTACCTTTCTATGCTTATACTACACAATTATGCTATGTACTTATCTCTTGAGTCTTATGCTATGCTCTGCAATTATCTTCCCTATGGTTATTCTTATGCACTTATGCTATGGTTATGTGATGACTCTTATGTTATGATATGCACTTACCTTCCTATGCTTATACTATGCTTATATTACGTATGTACTTATCTCATGCTATGTCTATGGTATGCACATAGGTTATGCTATGCTATGCTATGCACTTATCTATGGCCCCATGTATGGGAGCTCAATAATCATAGGCAACAAAATCTCATGGGCATAGTAACTCTTTATCCGATGTTGTGTGTTGAATGTTTGTGGCAATTATTTTTTTATTAAATATGCTCAGTTTTGTTCCACTAAATGGATGGTATGATTGATTATCATCCTCAAAAGTGTTCTAGTGTATATGATGTCTTCAATCTCTCTATTTCATCATGCCTTCCATTAGCCTTGGTTGTGCTCTTCATATCATATGGTTTTGTAATGAACATGATTTAATGTTCATACAATTTCTCAATGTTTGTGGCAATTAAATTGTTATCCACTATGCTCAATTTTATTACACTACATGGACTGTATGATTGAGTATCATCTTGGGAAGTGTTCTAGTGCATAATATGTCTTTAATTTCTCCATTGCATCATGTATTCCATTAGCCTTGGTTGTGATTTTCCTATCCTATGGTCTTGTAATAACCATGATTTAATGTGCATACGATGTCTTCAATGTTTGATGTTGAATCTTTGTGGCAATTAATTTTCTATCAAATATGTTCAGTTTTATTACACCACATGGATCATACAATTGATTATCATCTTTGGAAGTGTTCTAGTGTATAAGATGTCTTCAATCTCTCCATTGCATCATGTCTTCTATTACCCTTCATTATGCTTTTCATATCATATGGTTTTGTAATAAGCATAATTTAATGTGCCTATAATGTCTTCAATGTTTGGTATTGAATGTTTGTGGCAATTAAATTTTTATAAACTCTTCTCAATTTACTCCACTACATGGATTGTATGATTGATTATCATCTTAGGAAGTGTTCTAGTGCATAAGATGCCTTCAATCTCTCCATTGCATCATGTCTTCCATTAGCCTTGTTTGTGCTTTTCATATCCTATGGTTTTTTAATAAGCATGAATTAATGTGCATACGATGTCTTCAATGTTTGGATTGGAATGTTTGTGGTAGTTAAATTTTTATCAACTATTCTCAATTTATACCAATACATGGATTGTATGATTGATTATTCTCTTAGGAAGTGTTCTAGTGCATAAGATGCCTTCAATCTCTCCATTCCATCATGTCTTCCATTAGCCTTTGTTATGCTTTTCATATCCTATGGTTTTTTAATAAGCATGATTTAATGTGCATCTTGATTTAATGTGCATGCTCAATTTTATTCCACCTCATGGATCATACAATTGATTATCATATTTGGAAGTGTTCTAGTATATCAAATCTCTTCAATCTCTCCATTACATCATGTCTAGCATTAGCCTTGATTGTGCTTTTCATATCCTATGGTTTTCTAATAAGCATAATTTTTTGTGCATATGATGTCTTCAATGTTTGGTGTTGAATCTTTGTGGCAATTAATTTTTTATCAAATATTCTTAGTTTTATTCCACTATATGGATCATACAATTGATTATCATCTTCATAAGTGTTATAGTGTATAAGATGTATTCAATCTCTCCATTGCATCATGTTGTCCATTAGCCTTAATGATTATGCTTTTTGTATCCTATGGTTTTGTAATAAGCTTGATTTAATTATTAAACATGATGAGTTTTATTCCATTTCATGTAGTATATAATTTATTATAATTTTTAGAAGTGTTCTAGTATGTAAAATATCTTCAATTATTGGTGTTGAGCTTTTGCATTCTTCATACATGTGCTCCCTAGTAGTTTTGATCATTTTGAATCCTTGAGTTTTTGAGATTCTATTTTGTTAACTCTTATTTATTATACTCATCATATTTGTATTTATCTTTGTGAAGGAAGTGCATAATGAATCAATTCACATGGAAAATCATGACAACATTAGGGTTGTGGACTCTTTTAACATGGATAAGGTATTGCCATCTAGTCTTATTCTATGAATAAAAAAGTGGCAAAGAAAGTTTTACTTTTATATTTGCATCTATTTTAATAGGATAAAGCTCATATTCATTTAATTTCTTAACACATATATTTTAGATTCCATGATGATTTTAAAGAATTAGAGTTTTGTTATTTTGAGTTGGATGGACATAAATTTTTATAGGATGATGAAATGCTTACCCATATGGATCAGGAGAGCGACATCGATGGATCCTTTGTGAATGAGGTACTTAGTAACTTATGTCATTTTGAATCCAAGAGTTTTTAAAATCTAATTATGTCTTTGCATGTTCAAATTTTGAGCGATTTTGAATGTGTATTTTCATTGCATGTTTTCATCTTTCCAAGATTGTGTTAAAAGAGATTCTTACATTCATTAATTTATAGCTTTTGTTATTCATTTTAGGATGATTATTACAAAAGTGTGGAGAATGGGACACGATTCCGAATTTGTGGGTCATTTTTGCAACTTCTTGAAGGTGTGGATAGAAATGACATTTCCCCACAAGATTCATTGTGTATGCAAGTAAATGTGTTACAATGTTTGCCTTTCTATGTTAGTCATCTTATTAATTGATGTAATAATTTCTTAGTGTACTTTGTGTTGTTATTTTCTTTCTAGAATAAGAAATCAAAGCAACAAAGATCTAGTAGTCAAAAGAGTCAACAACCTATCAAGGTATGCAATGATTCTTGCATTTCACTTATTTTTTATTTTATAAAGTGTACATCTCTTAGAATTTTACTCTTAGAAAAAATTTTATTAACAAAGATATTTGTAAAGATGATTTTATTTTATTATGGTTATGAATTTGATTAATTGTTTGGATTATGAATGGAGAAGCTATATGTTTGCATAGCACAAGGGTAGAGGCATGGATCTAGATAGATGTATGTCTACACTCTTTTTAGTTTTGATTTCTTCTAAACTCTAAATTGTCTAGGTTGCAAATGAAGTAACTATATGCTTGTGTAGCACATGTGGAAGAGGCATGGAGTTTGGTTCTTCAAAAATGTATAGGTCTATATTTTTTATATCATGTTTCCTTGTAAAACTTTGAAGTAATCCAAATCACAATGTCATTCTAATATGCATGTGCTATATTTTTTCCCCAGAATAAAGAGCAACAAAGTGTTGTTGAGATTGTCACTGGTGATGATATCAGAATGAGTCAACATCCACGAAAGGTACAAATTGATATTTTAAAAGATCATAGGCAAATAAGAGTGAGGTTTCATCTTTACTAAGCTGACTTTTTTATTGATAGGTAAATATGAGGTTGAAAAGGGTAACTAATGATCAAACGAAAAAAGAGGAATCAATTACAAGTAAAGCAAAAAGAAAGTCTAAGGTACAATACTCTTAATGATAATTCTATCTTCATATCTTCTAAAAAATAATTATTTATGTACAATACTCTTAATGATAATTCTATGTACAATACTCTTAATGATAATTCTATCTTCATATCTTCTAAAAAATAATTATTTTCTTTATTTAAAGATAGGATTTACATCAAGATCCAACCTTGAAAAGTAAAGATTTTGCACAGCCTATTAAGGTGAGATAAAGCATAGTTATTCATGGAGTTTTTAAAAGTGTCATTGTATTACTTAATATTTTTTAATTGAAATTATTATTCTTCTCATTATAAGTGATAAATTAAGATATTTAGACTTGCATTGAATTTGGATTTACTTTACTTTGTCATTTGTTGCAGGGAGCAGGTTGGAGTGTAGTTAATTAAGAAACGATAGTCATGAAATTCATTGGAGCTAGAGCTGTAGATGAGATGTATAGCCAATTAAAACTTGTTTGGAATTATATAAAGAGTAAGAAAAAAGGTTCAAATGCCACTAGAAGTGACAAGGATTATCATTCCATGAGAGAGGAAGTAGTAGAATGGCTTTTGTAGGAAGGCAAAATAGCCATTAAAAATCATGGAGCACTAATTTTGCATCTTGATGATGTAGAATTGATATAATTATAACATTTTGAACAATTACTTTTCCATTGACAATAATTTTCAATTAAACTCATACAAGTTATATATTTTGTAAATTAAACTTTTTTGAAATAATATTTTTTCAAGATTGAAATAAAAAAACTACTTCTGCTTAAATAAGAAGTTACTATAAAGAAAAAACTACTTTGTTTTTCTTTTCTTTTCCAAGTTCTCTCTATATAATAGTAAAGTTGATGAACAATTATTATTTCATTGACAATGATTTTCAAGTAAACTCATAAAACTTATATATTTTATAGATTAAACATTGTTGAAATATTTATTTTTCAAATTGAAGTAAAATAAATACTTTTATTTTTAAATGAAAAGTTACTATAAAGAAAAAATTACATTATTGTACTTTTATTTTCCAAATTTTCTCTATATTAGAAAGTTGATATAGAAAAAAACTCCTATGTAGGAAAAATTAACTATATAGGAAAAAACCCCTATGCAAGAAAAAATCACAATATAGGAAAAAACTCCTATATAGGATAAAACTCCTATATAGGAAATTGGATGTGGAAAAGGCTCCTTCCTTTTCCTAGGAAGAGTATCTAGGAATTGGCCCATTTTCTCTAGTTAGGACTTTTCCTAGTTCTTCTCATTTGGAACTAGGAAAAGTCCTTTTTTTTCCTATATTGTGAATAGGTAGAAGTTCCTTGTGAATAGTGAACAATGAGGGACTAGGGTTTATGTTTTAAGTCCAGGATTTATATATATATATATATATTAACTTTTTCAAACAATCACTTAAAAACCTATTTCTGATTATTGACTTAATATAAAAAACCTTTTTATGTCTAGGGTTTACATTTTCAAAAATAATATCTTAATATCTAGTTCTCCAAATATGAATGTCAAAACCCATGTTTTTCATTATTTTAGTCCTTTTTGGGTCCGTTTTTAGGATTGGTTTAGGGTGTCCATTAAATAAACCTAAATGCCTTTGTGTATACACAATTCTAGGCTTCTCTTTAGGGATTTCCTTATTGTGACCATGATCTTCAAGATGTCTATCTCAATCTCAACCTATGATCCTAGAATTTGAGTCATCCCAGACTACAAGCTTCATTAACCCTTAGGAGCCTTTAGTAAACTCAGTGGAATTGTATAGCTCACTGAGATTACACACAAAAGATTTCATGTAAACTCATAATATCTTTTAAACCCTCTAATTGTGATCATAAATGCAAGAGATTTGACAAAGAGATATGAATGTATTTACCTCAATCTCGACCTATGATCCTCGAAGCATATCTTCCTCTAAGTCACCCCAAACTACAAGCTTCACTAGCCCTTAGGAGCTTTCACTAAACTCAATGGAATTGTATTTACAAGATGTCTATCTCAATCTCAACTTATGATCGTGGAAGCGCATCTTCCTCTAAGTCATCAAGAGGGAATTTTGATATTTGCAGGCGATGATACTACAAGAAGCACTACTAATGGGTCTATTGTCATGGGTCATTAGTTGTGTGTATGACCACAGCAAGCAAAGTTGAAGGATGGCCTAGCACCAACTTTGCATATAAAATTTTGGCAAAGTATAATGGAATCGCTCCACTCTGATGTTTCTTTCAATGCACTGTCTTGAAAAGATATTCTGTGTGATATTTGAATGCACCACTTGAAATGATATTGTGCATTATCATACACAGCTCCATTGGTGTAGTTCTTAATGGGCCACCATCCACTGATTGCCATTGGCATTGGGCCAAATTAAACAAATTGTATCTCCTCGATGGTGAAAATGATTTTTATGCAATCCCACTACCAGCCTTAAGGGCCATGGTAGGGACTAGCATACGCAATCGAATGTGCCTCTTCTCTCCTGGTTGACCACAAGGTCACATCAACCACATCTATTAAATAGCAAGCCATCATGAAGGCAATTAGGATTGTATGTTTTCACACTGCCTTTAAACAGGTCACTCATCCTAAAAAGAGTGGTGCAAACAATGTGTCTGTGTCTTGAAGTTTGAAGTTTGTAATAGTTGAAGTGGAATTTGGAAAGAGTCCTTTGGTCTTTTCATCGTCATTGAGCTAGCTCCTTCTCTTTCACTCACATGGTGGCTTTCCATTCAACTTCTTACTTAGGGCTCATGCTTTCATTTCACGTTAATGTTCTTACTACCTTAAAGCCTCTCATAAGCTCATGGCACATGCTATCTTTTTTATTTTATTTGAATTCGAAGCCAATGGCATAAGAGGATGTTTTGGCTTGGCCCTATAGATTGCTCAAGTAGCATTTATGGTGGATGGTGAGATTACGCTCCATACATGTACGCTATCTTTGACAAAACAAATTGCAATAAGCTCATAATCAACAAGAAACCTGCAAAAATTTGACGTTAGGATTGGTTGGGAGCCTTGTAGCACCGAAGTGCCCAACTAGAGATAGAGAGAGAAAATATGCCTCCAACGAGGCCATGCAGTGCTCGGTTTAAGTGTGATGAGCAAATTGGCAACTAGTGAGAAAATCCGCCTCCAATGAGACCATGCATCACTCGGTTTAAGTGTGGTGAGCATGTTGGCAACTAGTGAGAACACGCATGTTTTTCGTATTTTCTATCATTCGGTTGAAGTGTGGTGAGCATGCTGGCAACTAGTGAGAACGCGCATGTTTTTCGTATTTTCTATCACGAGTAACCTGACCCGTCTACGACGGGCTAGCGACCCGCTTCGCCGGGTCTCAAGATGCTAAAATGTCTGAAACCAGCAACATATTCTAACCCAAAAAAATGTCTACGACATAGTACTTCAAAATATTACATCCGAAAGTGAAACCAGAGAACTCATTGATATGTCCAAATACACATCCACATACAACGTCATAACTAAACATACAAAATCTACAATAGACACACAAACATCCCTAAAGGGAAGAGTCTGCGGCCATGTACTATAGGGAAAAGCTTGCGTCAGCCATGTACTCCACATCCGCCATGTCCAAAAAAAAATTCTGTATGACAGAGTACTTCAAAATATCACATCCGAAAGTGCAATCACATGTCTGAACATGCAATAGCTACATCAAAGAACTGATTGATATATCCAAATACACAGCCACAAATAAAGTCATAACTGAACATACAAAATCTACAATAGACATACAAACATCCCTAAGAAAAATGTTTGTGGCCATGTACTGCACGGAAAAGCTTGCGATGGCCATTCACTCCACGTCCACCGCATTCGCCGCATCCACCATGGCTACGAACATACAACAGAGTACCAGCAATCGTATCTAGACCAGCATCACATAGAAAGATAATTGAGGAACTATAATTATTGAGCCATAAAACTTTTATACATGTATGTTGGTAAAACCCAACTCATTCTTTAGAGTACTTACTCAGATGCAAAGGGTTGTCAACAATGCTCACATAGGTGTACGTGTAGTCCCCATTTTGCCCTCGATAGAAAATTCATGTCCCCACACATTCATAGTATCCCAGCCAGCGAATAGTGATGGCCATCATCCCTATGAACCCAGCAAGCCAGGACAGCGTAATATCCCAAATGGACTTGTCCATCCAAAGAATTGTGGATGTGGAGATTCATTAGAAACCTTGAATCAAGAACAGTCCTAAAAGACAAACAATAGCATGTTTTCCCACTCACATATAATCGAAAAAAAAACCTTTTGTTTTAATAAAAAAATAAAGCAACAAACAATGTACACGATTCTTACCCAAGGTAGCTCTCCAGCTCAAGCAAATCCAACAATAGTTGTGCGCTCTCCAGAGATCCCGAGCCCGCAGGATCTGCAATTTTCTAAAAGTGAGTGACTATACTATTAAACATGTCAACATAAAACGTGGTTGTCAAGCAGCTATGTACCTTGCACCTGCGCTCCTATTTCGATGACAAACGTGAACTGCCTAGACATCCTATCGCATTGCAAAAAAAGAATGCACGTGTCGATCTACATATACTGGAAAAAAACAATAGGCTTGAAGAGAAAATAGGCTGTAGTATATTACAAACCCATGAAAAATGAAATCCAAACATTATCAAGGACAAAGTCATGAAATATTATGTCTCAGTTCATATTTTTGTAAATAGCCAACATTCCCAAAGACCTATGACAGTTGGAATATTGAAAGAAGTTTAAAAAAAGCTATACAAAGATTACCGAAATGAAGATTTGCCACCCAAGAAAGTCTCAAGAGGGCTTGAAAGAGCAATGTCATACTCCTAGGCTCTTGCTGTTGCCAAATTGCAAAACTTCCTTGTACACAACATTTGTGGTAGAAGTATTATCCATCTCCTCGCCCCTGGCATCAAACGCACTCTGCAAAATGAAAACCTTAAGTAACAGCGTTTGATGCTCGGATATGTGAAAATGCCACGTATAGTTGGCCATGATTGAATACCGGTGTCGCCAAGTACAGCCCCAAAACAAACAATGTTTGGCCCTGTGGCTTATTGATTGTTATGCCAAATGCCAATCGGATAAGAAATTGTCGTCTCCTCATGTCGAATGGGAGTTTAAGGTTGGTCGGAATGAATGTTATCCTTCGAATAAACGTTCTATCACCAACATTGGTACCAGTAATGATTTCAGCTTCTAACACTTTCGTGTGAAACTCTTTCCAAATACACATCCGCAAACAAAGTCATAACTGAACATACAAAATCTAAAATAGACACACAAACATCCCTAAAGGGAAAAAGTCTGTGGCCATGTACTATAGGGAAAAAGCTTGCACCGACCATGTACTCCACATCCGCCATGTCCCAAAAAAAATTTCTCTATGACAGAGTACTTCAAAAATATCACATCCAAAAGTACAATCACATGTATGAACATGCAATAGCTACATCAAACAACTGATTGATATATCCAAATACACAGCCGCAAATAAAGTCATAACTGAACATACAAAATCTACAATAGACACACAAACATCCCTAAGGGAAAAGTCTGCGGCCATGTGCTGCACGGAAAAGCCTGCGACGTTCGCCACATCCACCACAGTTATGAAAATACAACGGGGTACCAACATTCGTATCTAGGCCAGCATCACACAGAAAGATAATTTGGGAACTATAACTATTGAGCCGGTAATCTAGGACAATGTAATATCCCAAATGGACTCATCCATCCAAAGGATTGTGGGCGTGGAGATTCATTAGAAACCTTGAATCAGGAACAGTCCTAAAAGACAAACAATAGCATGTTTTCCCACTCAAATAAAAACTTTTGTTTAAACAAAAATAAAGCAACAAACAATGTACACGGTTCTTACCCAAGGTAGCTCTCCAGCTCAAGCAAATCCAACAACATTTGCGCGCTCTCCAAAGATCCCGAGTGTTTGATGCTCAGATATATGAAAATGCCACGCATTGATGGCCATGACTAAATACCGGTGTCGCCAAGTACAGCCCCCAAAACAGACAATGTTTGGCCCTGTGACTTATTAATTGTCATGCCAAATGCTAATCAGATAGGAAATTGCCATCTCCTCATGTCGAATGGAAGTTAAGGTTGGTCGGAATGAATATTATCCTTCAAATAAACGTTCTATCACCAGCATTGGTACCAATAATGATTTTAGCTTCTAACACTTTCATGTGAAACTCTTTCGAGTAACCTGACCCGTCTACGATGGGCTAGCGACCCGCTCCGTCGGGTCTCAAGATGCTAAAATGTCTGAAACCAGCAACATATTCTAACCAAAAAAAATGTCTATGACATAGTACTTCAAAATATTACATCCGAAAGTGAAACCAGAGAACTCATTGATATGTCCAAATACACATCCGCATACAAAGTCATAACTGAACATACAAAATCTACAATAGACACAAAAACATCCCTAAAGGGAAAAGCCTGCAGCCATGTACTATAGGGAAAAGCCTGTGCCAGCCATGTACTCCACATCCGCTATGTCCAAAAAAAAAATTCTCTATGACAGAGTACTTCAAAAAATATCACATCCAAAAGTGCCATCACATGTCTGAACATGCAATAGCTACATCAAAGAACTGATTGATATATCCAAATACACAGCCGCAAAATAAAGTCATAATTGAACATACAAAATCTACAATACACACACAAACATCCCTAAGGGAAAAGTCTGCGGCCATGTACTACAGGGAAAAGCTTGCGACGGCCATTCAGTCTACATCCACCACGTCCACCGCGTCCACCGCGGCTATGAACATACAATGGAGTACCAACAATCGTATCTGGACCAACATCACATAGAAAGATAATTTAGGAACTATAATTATTGAGCCATAAAACTTTTATACATGTATGTTGGTAAAACCCAACTCATTCTTTAGAGTACTTACTCAGACGCAAAGGGCTGTCAACAACACTGACAAAGGTGTACGTGTAGTCCCCATTTTGCCCTCAACAAAAAATTTGTGTCCGCACACATTCATAGTATCCCAGCCAACGAACAGTGATGGTCTGTGGTCCATCATCCCTATGAAGCCGGCAAGCCAGGACAGCATAATATCCCAAATGGACTCGTCCATCCAAAGGATTGTGGACGTGAAGATTCATTAGAAACCTTGAATCAGGAACAGTCCTAAAAGAAACAATAGCATGTTTTCCCACTCAAATATAATCCAAAAAAACTTTTATTTTAACAAAAATAAAGCATTAAACAATTCACACAGTTCTTACCCAAGGTAGCTCTCCAGCTCAAGCAAATCCAACAATAGTTGTGCACTCTCCAGAGATCCCCAGCCCGCAGGATCTACAATTTTCTAAAAGTGAGTGACTATACTATTAAACGTGTCAACATAAAACGTGGTTGTCAAGCAACTATGTACCTTGCACCTGTGCTCTTGTTTCGGTGACAAACGTGAACTGCCTAGACATCCTATCACATTGCAAAAAAAGAATGCACGTGTCAATCTACATATACTGGAAAAAAACAATAGGCTTTGAAGAGAAAATAGCCTGTAGTGTATTGCAAACGCATAACTCAAATCAAAAATGAAATCCAAACATTATCAAGGACAAAGTCATGAAATATTACGTCTCACTTCATCTTTGTATAAATAGCCAACATTCCCAAAGACCTATGATAGTTGGAATATTGAAAGAACTTAAAAAAAGCTATACAAAGATTACCGAAATGAAGATTTTCCACCCAAGAAAGTCTGAGGAGGGCTTGAAAGAGCAATGTCATACTCCTAGGCTCTTGCTGTTGCCAATTGCAAAACTTCCTTGTACACAACATTTGTGGTAGAAGTATTATTCATCTCCTCGCCCCTGGCATCAGACGCACTCTGCGAAATGAAAACCTTAACAACGTTTGATGCTCGGATACATGAAAATGCCACATATAATTGGCCATGACTGAATACCGGTGTCACCAAGTATAGCCCCAAAACTGACAATGTTTGGCCCTGTGACTTATTGATTGTCATGCCAAATGCCAATCGGATAGGAAATTGTCGTTTCCTCATGTTGAATGAAAGTTTAAGGTTGGTCAGAATGAATGTTATCCTTGGAATAAATGTTCTATCACCAGCATTGTTACCAGTAATGATTTCAGGTTCTAACACTTTTGTGTGAAACTCTTTGCATATCAACTGTGTCCCATTGCACAAACCCTGGCGAGGATTCAAATTACGCAACAAAATTATAGGAGCATTCCTTTTCAAAACCAACCGATGCGGGGGATATCCACCACCAAGATCAAGACTGTTCAAATACTCGACTGCAAACAAAAAGGAATCTCCCCCTAAGTTGTCCACTGAGTCTACACTTAGGTACTCCCTTTCCTCACTGGGCATTGCCTTCAATGCCACAGCATTAATTGCATCAACCTCGATGTTTCGAGGTGCAAGAATAGTGCACTCTCGAAAGTATGGTGCACAGTCCAAAATAGTTGCAAGCCCTCGATACACCCATCTAATGAGGCCTTCCATGGACTTTGTCTCTAGAAGCATATGCGATGGAATCACAACAGTATCTTCTTTTGTACATCTATTTATCCCATTGCCAATGTCCAGAACCCATTGCATGAACTCTTGCTCAGCACAATTATCACCATTCCGAAGGACCCGCATATTCTGCGTCAACTTCAATACTGTAGTGCGACCCCAAATCCTTGAGTTGCATAAGGTAGCATTGACAATGTCCTCTCGTTCTGCCTTTGGAAGAACTGGCAAGACTTGCCTAAAATCCCCCCCCAACAATACCACCTTCCCACCAAAAAGTTGCTCATCGGACATGATATCTCGCAAAGTTCTGTCTAGTGCCTCGAAAGCAAACCGGTGAGTCATGGGTGCCTCATCCCATATTATCAGCCTAGCCATCTTCAAAACATCTGCGAGTTGACTATTAACCTTAATATTGCAACTGCTAGTACCATCCAGCTCCAACGGTATCTTGAATCGTGAGTGTGCCGTGCGTCCATTGGCTAGTAGCAATGCAGCAATCCCAGAAGATGCACATGCCAAAGCGATGAGCCCCTCCCCACGCAATTGAGAGAGCAAGCAATTGTAGAGAAAGGTCTTTCCAGACCCTCCTATACCATCGAGAAAAAAGACCTCACCACCATCTCCATAGACCCTTGCCAAAATCCGATCGAATGCAGCACGTTGACAGTGATTCAAGGACATTTCCATTTGCTGGGCAGTCTGTGCTTCTTTCACACAATCAAACATTCTTTCTTCTTGCAATAAGCCATTTTCAGCTTCTGACAAAGATGTTCTATCTACAACAGGCATTCCGTCAAACTCAGCCAACCTTCGCCCATGTTGTTGAAGAATGTGCTCCAAGTGCAATACAGCCTTCTTTATTGCTAGTTCACAACGACCAATTAAATTCCCCATACTTGATTCCAATATATTAAAAAAATCATCTGAAAGCTCAAGGGTCTCTCTCTCTCTCTCTCTCTCTCTGTGTAGCCCCACCTATCATCCAATCACCTCACATCTTGAGCTTAGTTCTCATGGCTATAGTCCACACGACATGAAACATATTTGATGCTTTACTCTCATTGAGAAGCAAGGCCAGCTTCTCAAAACAAAGGTTAGATTAGATCACTTAGGGTAGAGGGTGCAAGCTTATCTCTAGACATATTGCCAGGTCATCAAGATGCTCCTAGGAAAGATACAATTACATTTAATGATT
The DNA here is from genome assembly GCF_047967505.1 of Dipteris shenzhenensis. NCBI lineage: Eukaryota > Viridiplantae > Streptophyta > Polypodiopsida > Gleicheniales > Dipteridaceae > Dipteris > Dipteris shenzhenensis. Next base: position 44,440,466 of record NC_141617.1, read on the forward strand.
ACTGATATCCAATCGCCTCACCTCTGGAGGTTACTTCTCATGGCTATAATGCACATGACATGAAACATACATAATACTTTACCCTCCTTGAGAGGTTGATTAGATCACTTAGGGTCCAACCACATCATTGCCTTGTCTCTAACTGATACACTAACTTAATTCACTTCTGTCCATCAATATATTTTCCCTCTCTCTCTCTCTCTCCCTCTCTCTCTCTCTCTCGCCTCTATTATCTTTTAGTTCTTCCGTCTCAATAATATAATCATCTAGAAACTATAAGATCATAATGGTTTGGATGATTTTAAAAATGTAGCTTACATTTAATGATTATTGGTCCAACCACATCATCGTCTCCATTATCTTTTAGTTCTTCCATCTCAATAATATAATCATCTACAAACTTAATTCATTTCTATCCACCATTATATTTTCCCTCTCTCTCTCTCTCTCTCTCTCTCGCCTCCAGTATCTACAAACTATAAGATCATAATGGTTTGGATGATTTTAAAAATGTAGCTTGTCTTAAACGATGCAAACATATGGAGAGATAAATCCATCAATACTCTCTCTCTCTCTCTCTCTCTCTCTCTCTCTCGCCTCCATTACCTTTTCAAAAAAACATGGTTCTTAGTTCAGTTTTCCCCTCCCAAGAATCTAAGCATCCACGAATTATAAGATCAGAATGGTTTCAATGAATGTAGCTTGTCTCAAACGATGCAAACTCACACACAGACACACAATGTGTCCTAAGGGAAGCAAAGAATTCATGAATTATCAGATTGGAATGGTTTCAATGATTTTGAAAATGTAGCTTGTCTTAAACGATGCAAACACACACACACACACACACACACACACACGTCTTGTCCTAAGGAAGCAAAGTCAATTGAAAAGCAAGGCTAGCTTCTCAAAATGAAGGTTAGATTAGATCACTTAGGCTAGATAGTGCAAGCTTATCTCTAGACATATTGCCAGGTCATCAAGATGCCCCTACGAAAGATACAATTACATTTAATGATTACTGGTCCAACCCCATCATCACCTTGTCTCTAACTAATACACTAACTTAATTCACTTCTGTCCACCATTATATTTTCCCCCTCTCTCTCTCCCTCTCTCTCTCTCTCTCTCGCCTCCATTATCTTTTAGTTCTTCCGTCTCAATAATATAATCATCTAGAAACTATAAGATCATAATGGTTTGGATGATTTTAAAAATGTAGCTTCTAAATCTCTCTCTCTCTCTCTCTCTCTCTCTCTCTCTCTCGCCTCCATTACCTTTTTGAAAAAAGATGGTTCTTAGTTCAGTTTTCCCTCCCAAGAATCTAAGTGTCCACGAATTACGATCAGAATGGTTTCATGAATGTAACAAAGAATTCATGAATTATCAGATCGGAATGGTTTCAATGATTTTGAAAATGTTTAAGATGCAAACACACACACACACACACACACACAATGTCAATTGGAAAAAAAGTGATCACCTACCTAGATAAACAAAAGTTGTGGAGAGAACCTAGTGCTAGTCCAACAATAAAATGAAGCACCTGCAAGAAAAACAACCCAAAAAAAAAGTAAAGCTAAGCGAACTGTACATCTCTCTCTCTCTCTCTCTCTCTCTCTCTCTCTCTCACATAGAAATACGTAATGACATACACCTTTTTATTTGATTTAATCCACATTCTTTTGTTTTCGGCGCATGCAATGAAATAGTCATTGCACCCCTTCGCCTCACTACATGGGCCCTCCATGGTCTAGATTCCATAAACTGAATCACACTCCCTCACCTTTTTCTTTATGCCGCAAACCTCCAATGTACCTCCATGAGTGAGGAGATACTTTTCCTTCACTTTTGGGCCGATGATGCTCAGTTACGTCTCAAAGTGGATGTTTGAAGTGATTTTTGTTATGTGCTGGAGGAGCATGGGATGAGGCAAGGAAGGGAAGGCAATAGATAGAAGATAGATGCTCAAGGGCACTCGTATAACTATACATCTCTCTCTCTCTCTCTCTCTCTCTCTCTCTCTCTCTCTCTCTCTCTCTCTCATAGAAATATGTAATGACATACACCCCCCCATATAAATTAAGCTAATGCCTTACACCTTTATCCCCCCCTCCCCATTTCCTTTATATTTGATTTAATCCATATTCTTTTGTTTTCGGCGCATGCAATGAAATAGTCATTGAACCCCTTCGCCTCACTACATGGGCCCTCCATGGTCTAGATTCCATAAACTCAATCACACTCCCTCAGCTTTTTCTTTATGCCGCAAACCTCCAATGTACCTCCATGAGTGAGGGGATACTTTTCCTTCACTTTTGGGCCGATGATACTCAGTTACGTCTCAAAGTGGATGTTTGAAGTGATTTTTTTTATGTGCTGGAGGAGCATGGGATGAGGCAAGGAAGGGAAGGCAATAGATAGAAGATAGATGCTCAAGGGCGCTCGTATAACTATACATCTCTCTCTCTCTCTCTCTCTCATAGAAATACGTAATGACATACACCCCCCACGTATAAATTAAGCTAATGCTTTACACCTTTATCCCCCCCTCCCCATTTCCTTTATATTTGATTTAATCCATATTCTTTTGTTTTCGGTGCATGCAATGAAATAGTCATTAAACGATGCAAACATATGGAGAGATAAATCCATCAATACTCTCTCTCTCTCTCTCTCTCTCTCTCTCTCTCTCTCTCTCTCTCTCTCTCTGTGTGTCTCTCTCTCTCTCTCTCGGGCCGATGATGCTCAGTTACGTCTCAAAGTGGATGTTTGAAGTGATTTTTTTAATGTGCTGGAGGAGCATGGGATGAGGCAAGGAAGGGAAGGCAATAGATAGAAGATAGATGCTCAAGGGCGCTCGTATAACTATACATCTCTCTCTCTCTCTCTCTCTCTCTCATAGAAATACGTAATGACATACACCCCCACGTATAAATTAAGCTAATGCCTTACACCTTTATCCCCCCCTCCCCATTTCCTTTATATTTGATTTAATCCATATTCTTTTGTTTTCGGCGCATGCAATGAAATAGTCATTAAACAATGCAAACATATGGAGAGATAAATCCGTCAATACTCTCTCTCTCTCTCTCTCTCTCTCTCTCTCTCTCTCTCTCTGTCTCTCTCTCTGTCTCTCTCTCTCTCTCTCTCTCTCTCGCCTCCATTACCTTTTTGAAAAAACATGGTTCTTAGTTCAGTTTTTCCCTCCTAAGAATCTAAGCGTCCATGAATTATAAGATAGAATGGTTTCAATGAATGTAGCTTGTCTCAAACGATGCAAACTCACACACACACAATGTGTCCCAAGGGAAGCAAAGAATTCATGAACTATCAGATCGGAATGGTTTCAATGATTTTGAAAATGTAGCTTGTCTTAAACGATGCAAACACACACACACACACACACAGACACAGAGACAACGTGTCCTAAGGAAGCAAAGAATTCCAAATAGAAAGCAAAGTCAATTGAAAAGCAAGGCTAGCTTCTCAAAATGAAGGTTAGATTAGATCACTTAGGGTAGATAGTGCAAGCTTATCTCTAGACATATTGCCAGGTCATCAAGATGCCCCTACGAAAGATACAATTACCTTTAATGATTACTCGTCCAACCCCATCATCGCCTTGTCTCTAACTAATACACTAACTTAATTCACTTAAACCTCTACATCTTTTATGGACTTATTCAACTACCAAGGATCTCCTTTTCACCCTATCGGATGGGATTCGGATTCTCATCCAAGTTGCATACTCTTTCAAGCATTTTTAAAATTTTGGCAGATTTCACTCCTCTTGAGTTGACTATAGCCCTTTGTTTTCATGGGTTAGATTTATTGCATAATAGACCATTTATCATGCTACAAATTATACCATCTCCTCTCATGCTCCTTTAGATTCCTACATATTATTTAGGCATTATTTACATACATCCTTTTATGATGTAACGTTATCATATAGGTGACATTTATCTACATCTTTTAGAAGTGACTTCCTGTTGCTTCTAGCTACCACACTTGGTGGCGAGGATTGTAAATAGCAATTATTGATTCGATTTCACCAAATATATATATATGTGTGTGTGTGTGAGTATGTGCACATGTGTCTGCATGTGTGTGCATTTGTGCATGTGGGTACACGTGTGTGTGCGCACATGTATGTGTGCATGCACATGTGTGTGTGTATGTGTGTGTGTGTGTGTGTGTGTGTGTGTGTGTGTGTGTGTGTGTGTGTGTGTGAAACATATGGAAGAATGGTCTTCCTTAAAGCAAAAGCTTTTCAGGTGGCATTGTTTGCTAGGTGTCCTACCATTAGAGACGACTTTGGTCAAATAGCATATTGCACATGGGCATTGTGGCATTCTTTGCTAGAGGTCCAACCATTAGGGCCGACGTTGGTCAACCAATATATTGCATGTGCACATTGTGTGCATTGCTCCTGGCATAGAGAGAGCATCAACCATTTCTTTTGGCACCGCTCTACTACCTAGCATCTCCTCCCCCCCCCCCCACACACACACAGATGCTCTCTATTTTCCTTTTGTGTAGCTTGGCACATTTCCTTCTTCCCCTTTTGTAGTTTACCATTCTTACTGCCTTTAATCACCCCATCACATATTTTCATCCATAGGCACTATGGGTTTCAATTGCATCAATGATGAGAAGAATATTCACTATGATAAGTAGACATGCGAGCTCATTGGGGAGCATAGCCATGTCCTCATCTATGCGACTGGCATTGCATCCACCAAGATCCATAGTTTTTGTAAGGACCCATGACTCAACTCCATTGTGCTTATGGGTGAGAATGCTATTATGTTAGCCTAAGGCTTGGTTAAGGTAGTGTGGAGAATCATGAGGGTTGGACTGTGCTTACAATAATCAAGGCTAAGACCTAGGGACATTCATAGGTATAGGGACTGATGGAGGGGTGTAGAGGTACTCCCATAACAAAGCATGCTCATGAGAGGGCTATGCATATGACCCCTGAGGATGAAAAAAGGTGTCAAAATTGGGCTAGGATTTAGGATTCTATTCTCCACATGGAGACCCCATGAAAAAGAGCCTACAAGAGCCAAATCCATAGCTAAGTGCTAGCATGTGAGAAGCCTTCTTTGAATGTAGATGTGACACTAGTATCACAACAATCTATCATCTATTTTGGGTATGCAAACTTAGTATCTATTTTAAAATTTTCATAAATGGTTTTTTAAAATTAAAATTAAAATGTTACATTTTGCGTCTACAGTAAGAAAAGAGAGACATTCCATTTTCATTATTCAAGGGTTTTAAATAACAAGAGAGACATTATAAAGCATTTCAAATAACAAGGCCACGAGAATTTGAAAAACACTTCAAGAGTTTTACATTATAAGAGCTTGGTGCTAATTTCCTAAGAAGTTTGAAAGAAGTAAAATATTCAAACTCAATCATAAGGCTTGACATACATAAACTTCATAGTTTATGAATATTGTTATTAAATATGAAGGTTGCCTACATACTCCCTAAATATTAAAAATCATGTACACAATGACCCACAAGATTTAACATTCAATATGCATGAAACATGGATGATTTTTTCAAGCTATTTTCATTAAGAAGCTAAACTTTTATATTGGTGTCGAAAGTTTGTATGCCTTAATAAAAATAAATCTTTGAAACATTCGCCCGAATTTGAAACTTTTATTTAAAAAAATTTAAAGTTTTGCCAGGATTTAAATTTTTTCCTTCAAAATTCCAAAGAAATATATATAAAAGTACTACATTCTACGAATATTGTGAAACTAAAAAAATAATCTTGAAAACTTTCGCCAAGATTTTATAGTAATACATAAGCATAGCTTTGATAAAAACATCCTTGGCATGAAATATATATAAGTTAAATTATCCAAGTGTTTCTCCTTGTCATGGATGTTTTTATCAAAGCTATGGTTATATATTAAGATAATATTTTGGTGAAATTTTATCAAGTCCATTTTTTTAGTTTCACAATATTGATAGGATGTAGTACACTTTTATATATTTTCTTTTGAATTTTGAAGTAAAAAGTATCCATCCTAGCAATGAAACATTTTTTTGAATAAAAGTTTCAAATCCTGGAGAATCTTTCAAATTTTTATTTTTATTAGGACATACAAACTTTCAACACCAATATAAAAGTTTAGATTCTTAATGAAACTAAGTTGAAAAAAATCATCCATGCTTCTTGTCGAGGACATCATCAACATGGTGAGAGCATTTCTTTTCTTTCGAATGTTTTAAAGGGGTCCCTAGAATTTTTAATGGCCTCTCCCAAATAAAATGTATCAAACCAAGAAATAAAAGTGGAGATACCTCACCTCCCATGTGCAATCTCACCGATGATAGATCATAGACTAGATTGCCAATTGGGGTCCAACAATTTTCTAACCAATTTGAGACTTTTTTAGACCTTGATTCTTTTTTACTTGAGAGCATTTATTAAATGGGTGTGGGGCCTCACAACCTTGTGAATGGGGGACTTTATTTATGAGGGAGGAGGGAGTGTGGCAAACTTGTAGAGGAAGGAGAGGCCCGTGGCACATGGTCCTCGATTGAGGCCTCACTTTCTCCTTCCCCCTTCTTGTGGCTCCTACACAACCTCCAAGAGGGCTAGGCCTTGAAGGCAACAAATGCATGTATTCACGTATTACCATGGGAGTGAAGAACATGGGTTGTGATATTAAACAGAGCGCTCTACGAAGCAACATCAAGAACAAAAAACATTAGTTTAATTGGGCCCAAGAATCAAAATCATGGCTACATTTTGAGGATGGAGACCCTTACATTGAAAAATGATATGGGCAATGGGGGGAAATGCATGGAAATATTTAGTTTTCTTAACTTATTTTCATTTAATAAATCTATTGAACGGCTAACAGTGGAGATCATATTCTATGGCAAGTGATTCATGACATTAGTTGCAAGGGCTACTTTGAGTACAAGGTCCATAGACATTATCCATTGGCTAAAGACCCAAAAGAAACCTGCATGCATTAAATTTGAAGCATTTAAGGGCACATTTTTAATTTAATGCCCTTTACATCCTTTAAAATATCCATTTATAGAAGTAAGCTTGTGAAATAATAATATTACTTTCTTTCTTTTCTGACTCACCCACCCAACTCACCCACCCGGTTGAGGCTTTTGAGGGGACGCTGCCCTGCCTCTACCCCCCTAGGAATTCGAATGAGGGCCACCACCCAGGTAGGCTAGTAGCCCTTCCACTGGGCTGCCGTGGCTTCCTCAAGAAGATTACTTTTAGCACCACCTTGTTTACAATGTTTCAATGGAGATTCAGATTTATGTTTTCTGCCTTTATCTTGTAACGTTTTAAATATTATATTAGAATATTTTCATTTAAAGAATGTCTTTTCAAAGAAGGGCGTGGTAAAGTCTTCTTGTATCTTCAAAAACTTACTCTTATCTTAGGGGGATGGTCAGCCCTGCCAAAAAGGACCTATCCGACATTTTTATTTTTATTCATTTATTTTTTTTAAAGCTCACTCTTATCTCACCAAAGAAATTACTCCTAGTAGCATTCGTGCTCTCATCACTATCAATGGGCACTTGTCAAGGTGTTGGATTCTGCTCAAACAGCTAGTGACATTCAAATTTCACAAAAGTTAGGTAAATCCTAAGGATTTGGACTCCACTCACCATTTAGATTCTAGGGGGGGGGGGGATTGCACTTGGGTTTGATGGACGTCTAAATGCTTAAATTTCATAATGACCTTGTCTTTTCCGTGAAAAGCATTATCTATAAGAATTTTTCGTTTATAAAAAAAGTCTCATATATACTAGGTACTTTGTATAAAAAATGACATTATTGTAGCTTTTCTGCTATTTCATTTCACAATAGAAATTTAAGGTGCTTGTAATTGGGAAAAAAATACCCCAATGACAATGAAAATGGTGTTAACTTAGGCATTGAACCCCAATCATCTCCATGATGATCATGGAGGCTTTGTAATTTAATAAAAAAGAAAAACGAATGGAGACACACCAATATCACACATCTTAGGAAGGGTTGGGCAATAGCCCAAGAATAGCTTAAAGTTACCATTCGCAAGGGGATTTGAATGTGCGCAATTGTTCAACAAGGCTAATGTCCCATTGCATGAGAGAACACTTCCCTAGGCTTGCTGGTGGCTCTAATTGAGTACAGGTGGCCATTGTAACTGTGTTTTCATGCCCCTAGCCAACGCTATAGCCTCCTTGTCATAGCATTGCACTGCTATTTGATGGAATCCTAGCACATCACTACAATGCCCAAGCATTGTGATTTGTTGGAAGACTTGATCTTTCATGCAAATGTATGAACTAGCCTACAATATTCATGCAAGTCTTATCAATGCTAGTTTGAAGTTTGGTGAAGCCTCCATGGGGGAGGGTTTCTTCAATGCTAGCTTGAACATTGCATTGCTAGACTTCCAAGCTTGGGAGTAAAGTTGTTACACACACCAATCACAGACCAATCATTGCCCATCCCATTGCCCATGTTGTGGGCAATCATAAATGACTTTGGGCGTAGGCCTTGCACACAATGCTATCCACAACTTGGGCATAGGCATTTGCATTAAATTGTCCATGTGTAACAAAATGTATTAAATACCCCATTCTTGATACCTCATTGGTTGTAAAAATGGGTGACCATCATTGTGGGTGGCCAAGAGCCCCTACCCAAGCAAAGGCGAAACATGGGCAGGACCCAATCTCTTGTTGGTTAGATGTGTGTAAAGAGCGTGTGTCCATCCTCTCTGACTAAGCATCCTCATTGGCTCCTTGCATTGTAGATGGGTGGGTGCTCCTTGGTAAAGGGGGGAGCTCATGAGGGGATTTTGAGCTGAGCTAACGTTGGGTTTGGCTAAAGCAGTAAACATCCTTTGAAATTGGTTGGTAAAGGGTTATCATGCTCATTGGACCAATACATTTACAGTGCCTGGCCATGTTTCTAAAAAATACTCGGATAGTACTATAAGATTTGACATGAGCATGGACAAGCTTGGTTGTTGAGCTTTTGAATGCATGAAACTTTGCCAATGCGGTCACAAATCACTATGCCAAGCATATTCTCATGTCAAACATATTTCCGGCCTTCTCTTTCTCATGAGGTATGTGGTCCACCCTTTGTGAACCCAACCTAAGGGTGGGTTTAGACCACTTGCTCAGCCAAGGATCCAAACTTTGTCTGACTTGTCCCAGGGAAAAAGTTGTCCGGTGATAGGGAGGATCGTCTGACACCTCCCCTCGCCCAAGGATTGACTAGTCAAACTTTACCACCATCCTCGAATCAAAGTTGTTCGCGGGAAGAGAGTTGAGACCATCCTTCAGGAATGACGGCTCCTTGAATTTATGAAAGGGCAGTAGCCCATGTTTGGTGTGAAAAGGCGAGGCGGTAGCCAAACGAGTTTGGGAAGATGGCCCAAAGTTTGAAGTTTAGATTTGGAACACGTTGAAATTTGAAATAAGTTGGCTTTGGGATTTGGAAACAGTCCTTTGGTTTGGTCTTCTCGTCATCACTCACGATCTCTGACCTCTTCCAGTTTGCACAACTAAAGCTTTCCAAATTCCATTCTACTTCCCCCATTCAATGCTCGTGCTTTCATTAATCGCGTCAACGTTTCTCACCATCTCTCGAGTCCCATGATTCCCATCACCCACGATTCGTGGGCTCATATTTCTTTTTATATGTGTCCATTCAGAGCAGGCGGCAGTGGGCACCATAAATAAACAGCACCGACATCTCACAGACTACAGTCGATCACAAAGTTAGAGCGCTCACACATTGTTTCCAGACGTCGTCTATAAAGACTCTATATGAGGATGGTGATCTCGTGAATCGTCTGCTGTTACGTATCCTACGCAAACACCCATCAGACATCTCATCATTTGTGATCGATCGATCCAACAAGATTTTTTAGCGTGCTTCGGACATTCGTCTGTGTATTTCCTGAGTTTTGTTCGAAGTTATTATCGACCCCGTGCCTCGGTAGGGCTTCGATTTGTAAAATTATATTATATTTACATTATCGTCCGGGATCTGTCATCTCAGCGCAGTGACACTCTCTGACTTTATAGCGACATTGGATCACTTTCCATGTTGCAAAAACCCACTAAGTCCTCTTGCATCCCACAGTTTGATCCCTCGCCGTAACTTGCGTGCTGGCATTTCGCTTTCTTTGATAGCACCATCTTGAATCCTGATTCCTCACTTACAAAGTTTAACACTCCGTTGTTGCTGCTTCCATTGATTTTTATCCTCCTTTTTTTTTCAAGTAATTTTTTTTTTCCCTCTTCCCACTGCCTCGTATTCTGATTCAACATGTCTTCTTTCCTTTCATCTTGATTCTCATAGATACGTTCACCTTTCCAAGCTTCTGTTCTCACCTTTGTCTCTGCCTTCCTGCTTGCAACCATGGACGGCTCTTCAGCCCTTCCCCCCAACGAACAGCCCTCCTCCCTACCCCTCAAGAAGATCCCTGGTAGCTATGGCTTGCCTTACTTCGGGGCCATCAAAGACCGGCTTGATTTCTTCTGGTTCCAAGGAGAAACCAAGTTCTGGGCTTCCCGTTTGAAGAAGTTCCAGAGCACTGTCTTCAGAGTGAATGTAGCTCCCAGCCCGCCCGGGTTTCCCACCAGCAAGGTGATCATGCTGCTGGATCAGAAGAGCTTTCCTATCCTCTTCGACATGAGCAAGGTAAACTACTAATCATCAGTCAATATTTTAGCGGCGTTCAAGCATATGTCTCAGCTGTTTTGGAAAGGGACAAATTGAGCTTGTTGTAAAAAACAGCATGGCGAGATTTTGCCTTTTCGACTCAATGGCCATCGTATGGAAATCATTTACAGGTGGAAAAGAAGAATGTGCTTCTAGCCAACTACATGCCCAGTACCTCCTACTATGGCGGTATCCGGCCGTGCATTTACCTCGATCCCTCAGAGGAACGGCACACGAAGATCAAGTCTATGATCATGGATCTCATAAGATCGAACGCCAGCAAATGGGTCCCTGAGACACAGAAGGCCATGGAGGAGATCTTCCCCGTTTGGGAGGAGCAGCTGAAGAGGAAGGGGAAGGCCGAAGTGAACGCCCAATCTGGGCATGTTGCTCTGAACGTGCTGCTGAAAACCATTGTTGGACGCGATCCTACTGCCCCGGGAGAAGCTAGTCTCAAGACTCGAGGTCCTTTCTTGTTTCAGGCATGGCTAGATCCTCAGCTAGCTCCGATCGCCAGCGGAGGACTCCCCCATGTGCTGGAAGAGCTCCTCATACACACCTTCCCCATCCCTTACTTTTTGATCTCCATCTTCTACAACAGAATAGTCAAGTTCTTCAAAACCTACGCCGGCGAGCTGCTGGACCTGGCCGAGACAAAGTACGGCCTGGAGAGGGAAGACGCCTTACACAACATCATCTTTTTCCTGGGGTTCAACGCGTTCGGGGGGCTGAATCTATTTCTCCCGACGCTAGTGGGCTACGTTGGGAGGGCGGGGCACAAGCTACACGAGGAGCTAGCGAGCGAGGTGAGGGAGGCAGTGAAGGCAGAAGGTGGAAAGCTGAATGCGGAGGCGGTGAGGCGGATGGAGCTGGTGAAGTCGACGGTGTACGAGGCGTTCAGGATGGCACCGCCGGTGCCATATCAATACGCAGTAGCGAAGGAAGATCTGGTGATAGAATCGCACGATGCGAAGTTCGAGGTGAAGAAGGGAGAGATCATAGGAGGGTGCCAGCCGTTTGCGGAGAGAGATCCGAAGGTGTTCAACGAGCCGGAGAGCTTCATAGCGAAGAGGTTCATGGGGGAGGAAGGGAAGAAGCTGGTGCGCTATGTGCTGTGGGGGAACGGACCTGCAGATGGCCACGCTTCCACAGCCAACAAGCAATGTCCAGCCTTCGATCTGGCGCCATTGCTTTCGCAAACTTTCCTCGCCTGTCTCTTCCTGCGCTACGATTCCTTCACGACGTTCAAACCGGTCGTGAGAGGCAACAACATCACCGAGCACTTCTCCTCCCTCAACAAGGCCACTTGACGCTTTATCCGACTGCGTATTCTTGCCATCCTTCTCCTTGTTTCGCAATCGCGCTCATCGTTGATCCCAGTCTTACAATTATTTCCCTCGCTTCATCCTACATGTTGCTCATCGCTCGCAATATTAATCCTTCTCCTTGTTTTGCACTCGCTCACTATCGACGTCCTTCCTCTTCTTACAGTACTTTCCCGTCCATGCAGGCAAACTATCTGAGATCATCGCTCCACTTCAGCGTATACCATATCCTTAGCTTTCTGCACTAGACCAGCCGATAACGTGCATGAAAGGATCCCTGCTTCAACTGATCAAACAGGCCTTCGTCCTGTCGGGTGTTTTGCTTTCCTCGTCCTCATACCATCACCTTCAATGTTTGCCTTTACCTGACGCATTCTCAGTCAGTCTTCAAATGGGTGAGTTTGGCAATTTGCCACTACTTTTTCCCCACCTCCAGTACTGTATAAGGTTTGCCTTTTCATGTATATCTTAAATGTTTGTTTCTCGCATAATCATGAACTCATGTATTGATCCAAGCTTCTACCAGCCCCTCGTTGCATTTGGAAGCCTTCAAACTTTCCACTTGAGAGGTTTTGCCTAGGTTTTAAAGACAAAATATGATTAAAACATAAAATTTTTTAATAATTAACGGTAAACATAAATCTCTCCACTATATTTAAAAACTGGAGGTTTCATTGTACATTGAGTTCTTATGAACATTGGCTTGCATCCCTTAGTCTTCTTTGCATCTTAAGTGGTCCGTTGCCCTATCACCCAGAAACTCCATGTTAGAGACTTTGGGAAAATCTTGATAATTTAGAAATTTTTGAGAGGTTGTAATTATGTAACATTCAATGTTTTTCATTGATTTTTTCCATATATTTGGTAGTCCATCCAAATCTTGCAAATGTGGATGGTTTGCATCAACATAAATAAAATGTCAAATGTCGAGGTTTCGACCAATGCATGGTATTTTTTGAGGAGTTGCAATTACAATGCATTGAGTGCACTCCATTGGCTTTCTTCTTAGATTTGGCCGTGTATATGAAACTCACAGTTTGGAGTGCATGTTTTGCATTAGCCGAGAAAAAAACATCATATGTTTGAGTTTAACGAAGCATTTTTTGCCTTCTCGAAAAAAGGTGGTGTTCAAAAACACCATTTTAGTTTAGTTGGAGAAAAAGTAAGAATGCAACACTAGTTCTTGATATTTTGTCGAGTGTGTAGAACTTGCAACCACAAAGCAATGGTTTGCAAAAAAAAGATAAAGAAAAAAGATCAATGTCATCTTTCAAATATTTGTTAGTATTTAATTAAATTATTGTTGTGCAAGGAAAAAAAAGTCATGCTTTTCAAGTACCTTCACTCCATTGTGGAGTCAGCATCAGAGTTGGAATCTGTTATATGAGGCAAACTGGATAAAGCTCGCTTGCGTGCAATGGTTGGTATCTTCACCTTGATGGGGATGTTGTTGCTCTTCGAGGAAACCTTCTTTAAGAGGATATCTTTTGGAACCCATGACCATACAATAGCATCAATAGATTCCCAACGTGGAGGATCACCTTTATTGCACATCCAAATCTTGTTCCAATAATCTGCATACACCTCCTCAATTTGTGCATTATGTCTTTTGCATATAGGTGCCCAATATTGTATGAAAACCTTCTTGAACTTTTAGATTTATTATCCTTTAGTAATGCCTAGTCAAATTGGGTAAATTTTTTTTGCTGGTTGGACCAAAAGAAAGTGTCCTTTTTGTACATCAACTATTGGATCAAATGATTGTTTCAGCTTTTTCCTTTAAGTTCCACAGTAGTGATCATTCAACTCTTCAATTCCTTGAAACTCATCGTTTTCATTATCAACTACTTGCACACAATCAATATGTTGCGTCTTTGTCCAAAATCTCTCGTACATGCCCTCTACACTATTGTTTGGTTTATCAAGCTCATCAATCATGTTCTTCTAGTACTTCACTACCGGCTTGTAAAACTTTGTGAAAGATGCTTCTAGACCTTGTAGGTGTGCCCATTTTTTTCAAAAGTGTACATACTCCTTGATACCAAATGTCACATCTGAGTGATCCTTCATATACTTGAACATGGGTACACAAGGTGTTTCTCCACTTGGTAGCATTGGACCATGGATGATTTTTTCAAGTCAGTTTCGTCAAGAAGTTAAATTTTTATATTGGCATTGAAAGTTATTATGCTTTATTAAAAATAAATGTTTCAAACATTCACCAAGATTTGAAAATTTTATGCAAAAAAATTTAAAGTTTCGCCAAGATCTACATAATTTCCTTCAAAATTCAAAAGAAAATGTTGAAAAAATCACTACATTCTACCAATATTGTGAAACTTTAAAAATGAGCTTGAAAACTTTCGCCAAGATTTTATATTAATATATAAGCATAGCTTTGATAAAAACATCCCTGCATTGGATGACCATCCGGATGTCTCTTCCACAACTCAATGCCACCTTCACTTGGTTGCTAATCTAATGATCGTGGATGCACTTTATATTGCATGATAGAAACTTCATTTCATATAAAGAACCGAAATTGGAGAGGCTTAGAGTGTCCCACTAAAGCATCTTGCCCATCGCATAGGCATCCATCAACATAGCTCTTGAAATCAGGGACTTCCGTTACCGAAAATGGCATTGGAGAAGACTCCTCACATTGTCTAAAAGTATCCATGAGATGTGCAAATGTCAATGTTTGGCTAGTTCTTAATCTCTTTAAAAACCTGTTGAACATTGCATCAATATGCTCATGTGTATACCCAACCATCAAGAATCCCAATTGAATTGACTTGAAAATCCTTCGAGCAACAAGTAATGATAGGTACGCAAACAAGTACCTATTCTTGTTTTCAAAACCACAATTATCCAACTGCAACAATAGGTGTTCAGGTAGTTTCTTATAAGGATTTTCTTGATGGGAACTTCCAAGTCCAAGGTCTTTGAATGTTCCACCCACTGCCTCAAGATGAAGTTGTTGCTTGTCATTAGAAACATAGTGAGAATCCAATGCTTCTCTTGAGGTTAGTGTGTTTAGCAGAGCATTGTCAGATCACCTTGGCATCCCATCATGTACCAAATCTCCAAGTGTATGGTTATCAAATATTTCAAGATTTCTCAAACACAAAGCCAATGAACCAATTGTGAAGTTAGGATCCAACAGCCATAAGGATAAAGAAAAGTGACCATAACATCCTTGACTGACCATGTCCATGTGTTATCATGCCAGTCAAAGCCACTGGGAGCTGAAAGGATTTGTCCGTGTCCTTTGAACGATTGCGTAATCTAGGGATGGCTGTCTTCTTTTGGTCCATCTTATCATGGATAATGCACAAGTATATCTGAGGATACATTTTAGAAAATCTGCGCCAAGTGTAGTACACATTTCTACAACTTTTTTGTTGTAACATGTGCTTTCTTCTATCTTCCATCAACTTATTACGTTCATTTTGGCATTTTGTCGCTACAAGGTAAGCCTTGATTGCACTACATAAACCACACTTAGAGAATTCACTTGTTTTTTACAAAGTTACATGCTTGAATTCAGAGTTCCATATGCGATTGAACATGGAAGTTGGCATCTCCTTACAACCCAAACTATGCTTTAACTGCATGTTAACCTCATAGAGAATATCAACTTGCTTGTATACATCTGGTATCACCAATTGTGTTTCCCTTGATCCATCCTGAAGTGTTCTACTTTTGTGTGGCATACACTCAGAATTGTTATCCACAAAATCTTGGATTATGGCTCTACCCAGTTTTGTGTGGTCCAAACCTCTCCGCACGATTCCTTTATTACCATGCATGCACCTTCGTATACCAATTTCAAATTGCTCCCTGTATCGATAAAATGTTGTTTTTGGAATACCATGCATTTCATACCATGCTCTACAATAAACTTGAATACCATTCAATGAAAAGACATATTTGAACTGCCCATTGTCATCTTTTCAACAAGAAACCCCAAGAGTGTCATATACATAATTGGTGCGAGCCTCCAAACTTTGGCCCCAATACTTTATGTGTAATTTGAATATCATTGGACGATCAGCAAATTGACAACAATTTTGTTTACAACAATCAATCATAGATACTTTTGTGATTGCATCCCTTGTGAGTCTAGATGATGCTAATGGCATGCCATGCTTTTAGCTTTCCACTTTATCATGCACGCCTCTTTTTTGTGGATTTTTCATTTGGGTCCTGATCTTCCATGTGCTTTTGCCTAGAACCACTTGGAAAATTCATGGTGTCATCGATTCTTAATGAAGTTCCATCTAAAAAGGTTATTTGTGCACTGGGCCATTTTATTAAGTGGATGGTATCGATGCCTGATACATCACTATGATACTTTTCAATTCCCACACCCAGATTACCTTCACCAAGCATCTCAAAATTTATAGGTTCAAATGGGTAGACATACAAAACAACACCCTTAGCAATGCTCTTGGTTTCTTGCTCATCCCATATTAAAACTTTCTTGTCCTTCCATGATTCTCGAATGGAAAACTCATCATATTCACATAGAGGTTCAACATTAATGGTATCTGATGTTATATCATTCATTGGTACAATAGCTCCATTGACATTGTCCACACAACTCATTGATTGTGCTTTCCAACGAACAACACTACCCAAAGCCTCATAGACTAAGAATGCATCCATTGTAGGAAATGGAAGAAGTGCACTTTCATCCATACAAATATCGATCGCCATCGATACATTGTTTTCTCCCAAGGGCACACCTTGGCACATGTCATCATGTGATGTAGAGAATATTGTCCCAATCGCAACAATCTTTCCACTGACAAGCAAGTTGACTTTAACCCCCACTTTCAATGTGGCACCTGCATACATAGCATTTGTTATAGTTCAATATTGATATCTGATGGTGTGACTTAGTATGAAAATGCTTTACAAGATTTCATTGCATGACCAAATCTTCCTAAACCTTGGTGCTTTGAATTTTAGCCAGCAAAATCTGGCTACATGGCCAAATCTTCACAAACCATGGTGCTTTGAAAGGGAGATAGCAAGATTTGTCCACACTACCAAATCTCCCGAGACATTGGTGCTTTCAAGAAGCCATCAAGATTTATCCACACAACCAAATCTACATAGACATTGGTGGTTTGAAAGAAGCCAAATCTCCATGTACCTTGGTGCTTTCAAAGAAGCCCACAAGATTTGGCCACATGGTCAAATCTCCCCAAACCCTGGTGCTTTGAAAGGAGCCAACAAGATTTAGCCACATGTCCAAATCTCATAAGACACTAGTGCTTTGAAAGAAGCAATAAGCTTTGGCCACACGGCCAAATCTACTCAGACCTTAGTGCTTTCAAAGAAGCTAGCAAGATTTGGATGCACGGCCAAATCCTTTAAGACCTTGGTGACTTCTTTCAAAGCACTGAAAAGATTTGGTTGTGGCGTTCTTTCAAACTTGGGAAGATTTGGTCGTGTGGCCAAATCTTGTAGGCTTCTTTCAAAGCACTAGGGTATGGGGAATTTTGGCCATGCAACCAAATCTTGCGTGCTTCTTTCAAATCATCAGGTTCTGGAAGATTTGGCCATGTGGCCAAATCTTTCAAAGCACCAGGGTTTGGGAAAATTTTGCCATGCTACCAAATGTTGCTAGCTTCTTTCAAATCAGTAGGAAGATTTGGCCACATGGCCAAATCTTCAAACGTTCAAACATTAAATTTAAAAATTGAAAATCCACATTGTAAAATTTAAATTTTAAAGTTCAAAATTCAAGTTTGAAATTTCAAAATTCAAATTTCAAGTTTCAAATTTTGAAATTCAAATCTAGAGATCCTACTTTTAAAAAAATCGTACATGCTTTTCATGATTCATGCTATTACACTTTAAAATCATACTATTACTTTAAAAGCAAACCTGAAAATCTAAAACCATTAAAAAACCAAAACTTTAAAAGGCAAAGCTAAACAAACCTTTTAAACTAAGCATAAAAAGTAAAACTATGAGAAGGAATTGAATTCATCTTCATGGGGGATCAAGTGCTAGGCTCACCTTGTTCTCTCCCTTCCTAAATCTCAAATGTGTAGCTAGGGCTCAACTAGGGTGGTTTCAGAGCCTTAGGACAATGTCTTAGATGGGGTAGTTCTTGAAAAACACTCCTCCACCCTTGGTTAGCTAATTGCAAGCAAAAAAGTCCAAAACTATATCAATGAGAGGTCTCGGGAGGCTCCCCATCCCAGATTTATCGTAACAATGTGCACTTAACTATGTAGATTTTAAACTTCCATTACCAATTAAACACTCCATAGGTTCCACAATAGTTGGATTAGAAAGAGGTTTTTTTTTTCTTTTTTCTCTACATGCTTTTTGGGGGGTGCATGCTTTTTTGGGGGATTCCTCCTTCCCCTCCATCCCTTTCTTTTCCCTCACACCCTCGTCACGCGTTCAGCCTCTTCTGTCCTATCTTGCTCTTGCCTCTCGTAGCCTCTTCCACCCTTTTCTCCTCCTGTAAACAAAAACTCCATCCTTTCCTACTCCACTCTTCCGCCCTTTTCTCCTCCTGTAAACAAAAACTCCATCCTTTCCTACTCTTGCAAACCAAAAAATGGTGGCCTGCTTCTTTTGCTCCTGTGATGCTCCGTGGCCTACTTCTACTCGTCTGCTAACAAGAAAGACAACTCCTATGATTGCTATAGCTCCTCTCTCCCTCCGTCTGTATCCTCCTCTCAATTCACCTCAGTTAACTACCGCATGCAACAAGAGAATTGGTTTTGGAGGAAATGAATAGATTTGCTTGCCTACTTGAAATCCAAAGAGCACAAGCTCACGAACAGCAATGGCTACTCAATCATCCAAGTAAGAAAACGAAAGAAATAGTAAGTGTACCTGATTCTTACATGTTCTCCATCTTTTCCATTTCAAAACACCATGATTTGAAAGCAAGAGTTGTAAAAGTACGAATCTCGAAGTGTGATTTGAAAGTAGGGTCTTTAGTATATGATTTGACTTTCAGATCTTGAAATTTGAAATTTGAATTTTGTATCTAAGTTTCAGAATTTCAATTTTGAATTTTAAATTTTGAATCTAAGATTTTGAATTTTTAGATTTAAAATTTGAATTTTGAATTTTCAGATTTAAAATTTGAATCTTAAGATTTGAATTTTGAATTTTAAATGGGGAGATTTGGCCATGTGGCCAAATCTTCCTAGCTTCTTTCAAAACATACAAGATTTGGTCGCACAGCCAAATCTCCCTAGACCTTGGTGATTTGAGAGAAGCTAGCAAGATTTGGCCTTGCAACCAAATCTCTCCAAACCTTGGTGCTTTGAAAAGATTTCGCTGCACAGCCAAATCTCCCCAAACCTTGGTGCTTTGAGAAGATTTGGCAGCACAACCAAATCTCCATGGACCCTCGTGATTAGAAAGAAGCTAGCAAGATTTGGCCGCACGGCCAAATCTCCTTAGACCCTCGTGATTTAAAAGAAGCTAGAAAGATTTGATCGATTTGAAAGAAGCTAGGAAGATTTGGCTGCATGGCCAAATCTCTCCACTCCCTAGTGCTTTGAAAGAAGCCCACAAGATCTGGCCACAAGGCCAAATCTCCATAAACTTTGGTGCTTTAAAAAAAGCCCATAAGATTTGGTGACACATCCAAACCTCCCCTTCTGGTGCTTTAAAAGAAGCCCATAAGATTTGGCCGGCCAAATCTCTCCACTCCCTAGTGCCTTGAAAGAAGCCCACAAGATCTGGCCACAAGGCCAAATCTCCATAAACTTTGGTGCTTTAAAAAAAGCCCATAAGATTTGGTGACACATCCAAACCTCCCCTTCTGGTGCTTTAAAAGAAGCCCATAAGATTTGGCCGCACGGCCAGATCTCCCTAGACCATGGTGCTTTCTCAAATCTACCACTATGTCTAGTGTTAATTCTTGATTCTATTTCAGATATGTTTATCGATAATGTGTTTTGTCTAAAATTAAATATTATAAAGATGATAGTTTGTATATTGCTTGGATTTTTTACAGGAAAGACACAAATGTGAAGAAGGTTGAGAAAGTTATAAGTGGATTTGGAGAAAAAAGCATACCTTGGTACTTTGACATATATAGTATTGAGGGAGCACAGTTGACACAAGTTCACTTATTTGTTTTGTTACCTAATAAAAGTGCATATACTTGTGTTGGATCGGTACATCAAATCACAGAAGATGTGGTTGGAAAAGAGGGAGATATTGGATTGTTAATCATTATAAATCAAAATAAGAAATTTCTCTTGGATCGCAGTGATTATGAAGCATCTCGTATGTAATCTGATGTAGATGACAACATGCACTCAAGAGGATGGATAAGTGCTGAATCAATTGATAGAAATGAAATTGACACAGTGACAATAATCATTGAATCATATCGCAAAGTTTCAGCAACATTAAAGAAGCGCAAGAGTGGGGAAGATAGTGGGGAAGGAACAAAGAAAGGAAAGTCGACTATGGTTCAAGCACCAAAAGTGGTAGCAAAGAAGGGGCAAAGAAAGGAAAGCTAACTATAATTGATGTACCAGAGGAAGGAACACCTCCAGAGGATATGCTAGCAGTTGTGGAAAGAAGCAGTGGTAGTGAATTGGAGCCAAGTGGAAAGGTCATAGGAAAAAAGGGCAAAAGAATCCATCAGGCTTGGTGGAATATGAAAAATACTACCCATTTGGGTTGCATGCAACATTTCCAATTCCAGTCGCAAGATGTCAAAAAGCTCCTCCAAGCTATGTATATAGAGGGTTGAACAAAGAGCATGTGGAGAAGCTTGCTGTAGACTTCAGTTATAACTCTAGGCCTCTTGCTGTTGTACCGGATTTAATGCCTTTCAATCCTGAAACAAAGCAACCCCTAGAACGGGTAGATAAAAAGGATTTAACCAAGTGCCACTACTGGATACTATCAAGACAACATTCAATATATGCTACTAAAATATTCACATCTAATGATGATAACAGCACGGCCCAAAGAAAGAACTACTACCGCACCCACCAGGTGAGGATTGTAGTGAATTGTCCTGTATGCTTTTGTGTGGAGATATCAAATATGGCAAACCTAAGACAATGTCCATACATTGATATACTTAAGCAGGTGAGGGGACAATGGATTCTCTTTAACAGACTGAAGAAAGCACAACAAGGGCTTGCAAAAGGACATCCAGATCGTGAGAATTGGGATGTAAGTACAGATTTTAATTATGAATCATTTTTTACAAGAATGTTTTCTTAATTATTTCATTCTAATGGATTCATATATTTTGCAGGATTTCATTGACACTGACAAGGTAACATTGGGCAATAGCTTTGCTAGGAAAGATGTACATATAATAATCATAAGCAATGCCATTTACGATCATCCTTGAGGATTACATTGCAGGCAAATATTCACAAGATGGAAAATGCCGTAGGCAACCCACAATCTTAATGTTTAGATGCTTGCGTGGATTGAGTGATGATCAAATTGGTCAAATTCAAAATGACATTAAGGAAGGTAGAGTAGTCATAGCTAAAACAAAGACTAATGCCATGATTCTTGATATTGAAGGATGAGCTATGCAGATCAAGAGAGATGCTGCACTACAAGAAGAACTTTATATGTTTATATCGGCAGAACAGCCTTCTTTAATGTTAAAAAATTGGGATGAGTGCAGATTACATTTTAAAATTACTCTAGAATTGTATCATCAAATTCATCATTGCTCTGATTCATGGTTAAAAGTGAAGCTTCTACAGGGCAAGGAAACTCCACCATTGCCTGATGCTACAAAGGGGTATCTAAGGTGGATTATGGGACAAAGTGAAGGTTCAATCATGGACCGAATTCCACCTGGCCTTGGAGGTTCTACACAGTCGGTTCAAACATGGAGGGCATGGAATTTATACATAATGTGTACCAAGAGCCAATGGCAATAGGAGCTGCCTTTTTGGATGTAATGTATGAACCAAGCAGAAGTAGAAATTGGAACGAGGATCGCTTTGAGTGTTTGTTGAAAAGCTTGATGACAATCGCTTCTCTCCCAGTGCAGTTCCTTCTTGTGGTGTTCTTGACGATGGATCATGTATCATGTTTGAAGAATGCATTAAATAAGACATGTGGACAATATAAAATACACTTCGGTTGCCTTAATTTTGAAACTGCAAATATATTTGTCACTGGATCTATGGATGGCTTAATTGCTTGTGTACTAGTAAGCAAGGAAAAGCATTTCAACAATATTGAGCGCTATACCAATGCACAATGTAAACCATCAATATATGTTGTAGATGAAAAATATGAAAAATCAAGTGGTGCTGAAGAATCAGGTGATGAGGATGATGATGACAAGGATGATGATGACATTGAATTGTCCTTGAAAAGAAAACGTTCAAGTATCATGAAAGACATGATCATGGATTTCTGTCGAGAAGATTAGTATGTATTGGACTTGTTCTCTGAGGGGCTTGCTGCAATAGAGTCTCTTTCTTATAAGAGGCGTGTTGTTTCAGTTGTTGAGACTTATGAGGAGTTGGCAAAGGTGGAAAGTATCTGTTGCATGTATGCTTACAGTAATCATGAAATTCGACAATGGGCTGGCTTACAAGAACCAATATTGGCAATAGAGGGGGTACCAAAAGAAGATGATACAACTGAAGGTGGAGGGGATAAAGAAATTGATACCATACCAGGACAAAAAGAGATTCAACCCTTTAATGAAGAGCAATGTGAGCATTTACAAAAACACGCTTCAAAGTTTTGGGAAACAGAAGAGGAAGCAACAAGTCCTTGAAATTGTCCTTTTATATGGTGTTCGTGTTTTCCATATGTTACCTTGCTATATTCTCCATATGATGTATTAATTTCATTCCAAGGATCTTTTAATATTACTTGGAAATTTCTTCTATCTCATTGCCATAATTCAAACATTCATATGTATTCTTGAATATATATGTTTAATTTTCTATATTTCATGAAAAGATGTGTTTGCATGTTGTAATACCTTCGGAGTGATACACATCCAAATTTATTTATGCATTCATAAATGTTAAAAAGTGTTTTGAGTCTTGATCGTGATGAATGAATTAGTGTAAATTGTTGTTTCTATCGTTACACTTCATATGAATGCTCAAATATAATTTGATTGCTTGGCCAAATCTTTTCTTAGTGGGAACACTCAGTCAATGCTAGATAATGTTGGACTCCACTCTATCTATTACGCAAAGGTTTTTGTCATTGTAAGGATATGTAGTTTTGGGGATTAAAATAACTTGAAAGGGTATAGATTCAACAACTTTAGGGGGTATACTATGCATATGAACATGAATGCTTTCTTTTTTTTAGTAATCCAATTTTGTTTTGAAAAAGAAAAACATGAATGCTTTCACACAAACAAATTTCATTGAGAGCACACAACCTAAAGTTTGACAATTTGGTTTTCCAACTCAATCTTCAGTTTGTTTCTACTTATGAATTTCATTTCCTTGTTTATCAATAGATCTTGGCCATCCCAATTTCACATCGCTAGAAGCATTGCCTGTGCATGTGACACCTGATCCAATGATTCGTTATCATGCAAGTTCCACTACTACACACGGATCCTATTGTGATGTTTACATACCGACATTTAGCACGCACGGGGCGCTAATCGTCGGTATGAAAAGTGTGTCCCGTAAAGCATCGCTATATAGTGACATTAAGCAAACGTCACTATATAGCGACGTTTATAAAGGTCGCTATATAGTGACTTTTAAGTGTCGCTATATAGCGACACTAAGATAGTATTTTATAGCGACATTTTCCAAAGATGTTTTTTACTCATATAGGCCTTAAAAGTTATTTTTATCCAATAATAAATTTTTATAAATTTTCATACATGTTTGATCTCATAGAGAATAAAAATACGAGAGCATGTACATGTTTGATCCTTTGAAAGAATAAAAGTACAAGAGCATGTACATCAAGTTCGAAGCTCATATATTCATGTCTACGTTTGAGACTTGGCTTCATCCGGAGCCAAGTCTAGTGTGCCAAACAAGTCTATCTCTAACTCTATACTGAGTTGATCTCCTATATCATCATCGTACGGTCACCATAGACTTGATCATCTTCTTCAATAAAGTCGGGTGATTCTTGATGATCGTCATCTTCTTCCTCAATGTCGTGATCTCCATATTCCTCCCATATGATGTCATTATGCACATCACCATGATCCATCACCATGCAATATTAATCACGAATTCAAATAGCAATAACTTTTCGATGATTCATCACCATGTGCACCACCAATGGTGGGTATTGGTTTGGGTTCCTCCCCATACATCCTCAAGTGGCACATGACAATACGGCGTTGATGTCATACTTCTCGCTTGCAATGAGTGCAATGACAATATAACCTCTCCGTAAGCTACTCTGCACTCCTGAGCATTGGCGCATCATCTGACAAGCTTTTACTCGTCCCTTCCATCTGCACACCTCTAAAGTCACAACACAAAATGCAAGGCAATCCATTAAGGTCCAAAAAATAGCCATCCATGAGCTCCTTCCCTCTCTTCTTAGATCAAGTGCCTTGAATTGACACTTTTAAGATATAAGTGTCGCTATATAGCGACACTTAGGGTTAAATGTCGCTATACAGTAACTTTTAGGGTTAAGTGTCGCTATATAGCGACTTTTAGGGTTAAAGGTCGCTATATAGCGACTTTTAGGGTTTAGGGTTTAGTATTAAAGGTCGCTATATAGCGACTCTTTAGTGTCGCTATATAGCGAAGGAAAAGCATCGCTATATAGTGACGCTATGGGTTAAAATCAAAACCTGTCGCGACACGTGGTGCTTTCTTTAGCACTCTCTAATCTCTATTGTAAGCAAAGCAATCTCTCCTCCCACCTATTTCTAATGACCTCTAACTCTATTCTCCACTCCTCACCACTACTCACCCCCCTCCTAGCTCTTGTGCTCCCCCTCCACCCTTTTCCCTCTTTGGTTTCTTGAAAGGAAGTTTTTGAAGAGGTGAGTCTCTTTGAACAATGTAGGTAGGTTTTTTTGTGAGATTTCGTTTTGTGAGTGCTTCTCCTTGTATTGCTAAAGCTGCTTACTAGTTTTCATGCTTGATTTCAAAGGATTAAAACAAAAAACGAGATTTTAAGAAAGAAAGAAGACTCCTCTCTTTTGTAGGGCCAGTCCACAAAACACCGAGCGTGACGTACTATTCTAGGTAAATGCTTCCTCTTTTTTTCATTTGTTATTATTTTTATTTGCATTGGCCTACAGCTAGCGCCTTAAGTGCTAGCTGCAGTGATGGGTGTAGGAACCCTCTCTTCCCCTCTCTTCCCTCTTCTTTCCCTCTTCTCTCCTCTTCTTTCCCTCCTCTCCTTCTCCTTCTCCTTCAATCTTTCAATCTCTTCCCCCTCTTTTTTCCTCTTTCGTTTCCCTCTTCTTCTCATCTTTCCCCCCCTCTTTTCCCTCTTTCATGCTCATGCTCTTATGCTCATGCATAAGCATAAGCATAAGCATGAGCATAAAAGCAGGAGAAGCATAAGCATCATGCATATGTCTCTTTTTCCCTCTTTCCTTTTCCTCTTCTTCTCTCTTTCTTTCACTCTTTCCCCTTTTCCAATCTCTCTTTCCTTTCCCTCTTCTTCTCTCTTCTCCTCTTTCCCCTCCTCTTTTCCCTCTTTCATGCTCATGCTCTTATGCTCATGCATAAGCATGAGCATATGCTTATGCTTATATGCTCATGCTTATGCATAAGACTCCTCTTATGCATAAGCATAAGAGAAGGAGACATATGCTCATGCTTATGCTTATGCATGAGCATAAGAGAAGGAGACATATGCTCATGCATAAGCATGAGCATATGTCTCTTTTCCCCTCTTTCCTTTCCCTCTTCTTCTCTCTTTCTTTCCCTCTTTCCCCTTTTCCAATCTCTCTTTCCTTTCCCTCTTCGTCTCTCTTCTCCTCTTCCCCCCCCTCTTTTCCCTCTTTCATGCTCATGCACTTATGCTCATGCATAAGCATAAGCATGAGCATATGCTTATGCTTATGCATAAGACTCCTCTTATGCATAAGCATAAGCATAAGAGAAGGAGACATATGCTCATGTTTATGCTTATGCATGAGCATAAGAGAAGGAGACATATGCTCATGCATAAGCATGAGCATATGTCTCTTTTTCCCTCTTTACTTTCCCTCTTCTTCTCTCGTCCTCTCTTTCCCCCCCTCTTTTCCCTCTTTCATGCTCGGGGGGGTCACTCATCATATGTAACCCTATCACGTGAGTTCAACAGAAGGATATTTTTTATTTCTAAAATTTATAGAAATAAATATACATAAGGGACTATTTAAAATAGTTTTGGGAAAAATTTACAGATCTGTATAGAAAAGGGATATATTTTATTAATAAAAAAATTTACAGATAAGGGATTTTAGAAATAGGCCTTGAACGCACGTGGTATAGAGGGTTTATACATAGTGACCCCCCCGAGCTTTCATGCTCATTCTCTTATGCTCATGCATACGCATAAGCATGAGCATAATGCTTATGCTCATGCTTATGCATAAGCATAAGAGAAGGAGACATATGCTCATGCTTATGCTTATGCATGAGCATAAGAGAAGGAGACATATGCTCATGCATGAGCATATGTCTCTTTTTCTCTCTTTACTTTCCCTCTTCTTCTCTCTTTCTTTCCCTCTTTCCCCCTCTCCAATCTCTCTTTCTATTCCCTCTTCTTCTCTCTTCTCCTTTTTTCTACCCTCTTTTCCCTCTTTCATGCTCATGCATAAGCATGAGCATATGTCTCATTCTCTTATGCTTATGCTTATGCTTATGCATAAGACTCCTCTTATGCATATGCTTATGCATGAGCATAAGAGAAGTAGACATATGCTCATGCATAAGCATGAGCATATGTCTCTTTTTCCTCTTTACTTTCCCTCTTCTTCTCTCTTTCTTTCCCTCTTCTTCTCTCTTTCTTTCCCTCTTTCCCCCTTCCAATCTCTCTTTCCATTCCTTCTTCTTCTCTCCTCTTATGCATAAGCATAAGAGAAGGAGACATATGCTCATGCTTATGCTTATGCATGAGCATAAGAGAAGGAGACATATGCTCATGCATAACCATGAGCATATGTCTCTTTTTCCCTCTTCTTGTCTCTTCTTCTTCTTCCCTCTTTACTTACCGTGGTTTATTGAGCAAGAGGCAATGGGAGCGACGGTCGATTGGGCTGAGGTGGTTGCTCACACTGTATAAGTCTACTCCTACTTGTAATCTCACTTTTTAAATTATTTTATTATTTAAGTTCCAATCTAATTTTCAATTTATATGGTTTACTCTTAGGGTGCAAGCTCCAACGTCCCATCATCGGAGGCGAGTGATCAGCAGGGCCAGGGATCAAGCCGACAAGACGAGGATCAGGGAGAAGGCACAGCTTAAGAGGACCAAGGATCAGGCCAACAAGACGAGGAGGAGGACAAGGACGGCGAGGATGATTCAAATGAGTAGTAGTAGTAGTAGTAGCAGTTTGCATATACTTCGCCATGTATATCATTTTGTATATCCGCTCGTTTGAGCAATTTTGTATCACCCTTTTCGAAAAGGTAATTTTGTAACAAACAATGTTGTATATGTTCGACATGTATATTATTTTGTTGCTCGATCATTTCATTTGAGCGATTTTGTATCACCCTTTTCGCAAGAGAAATTTCGTAATTAAAAACTTTTTTTTATAGCATTAGTGGGGCAAAACAGGGCTTGCTATGGCCCTATTTAGCCCCACTAATGCCTTTTTTAACTTCTATTAATCGTCGCTATATAGCGACGTTTACCAGCGTCACTATATAGCGACGATTATTAGTGTCGCTATATAGCGACGTTTAACAGCGTCACTATATAGCGACGATTCTTTTTTGACACTTTTAGCAACTTTTATAACGACGTTTGCGCCTGTGAAAAAAAAAATTAATGTAAAAAGCGTCGGTATTTTCATCGAAAAAGGGCCTATGCCTTGTAGTGTTCCAAGCTCAACATGGTTGATTGAAAATGTTGAGGATGCGATGTCTGGAGTTAATGTTCCATTGACAAATGTGGATGCAAGCTTAGAAGGTAAAGGAGAAGATGCAATGTCATTATATGAAGCCAAGGTGCAGGAAGAAATCTTAGAAGGTCAAAAGAGGTGATAACAAAAATAAGACTTACAGTGATAATAGATTTGAAAGGGTTATTGATCGAGCGTTGTTTTTCGAAGTCAAACAAACATATGAGCTTGCACAATGGGAAGCATTGGCTTGTTCTCCATCTTGGGTATTTAGAGTTTCTACAATGGTTGCTCGATCACTGCCATGTTGGCATTTGTCCACTGGAGGAGAAAAAGGCATGGTGCAACACATGTTGGCAACTTTGGAGCATCATGTTAACAGAAAGTTACATTTCTTCATGGTTTGGGGTGCGATAGCATGCCATAAGCATACAAAGAGTAGAATCATTTGACTAGATAGGATGAATGTGGAAGCGGAGTTTAAACCATTAATGAGAGTGTGGTGTTGTTTTAAAGAGAAATGCAAACCAGCAAGAACAGTGTTCATTGACATTTCGCCTTACACGGGTTGTGTTAATCCAGTAGAAAATTGCATTTTTCCTACAAAATTTGATATAGATTGTAGTAATTTTATTTTGCTTCATGAGCTTATTGCCATACCTACAGATGCTAAATGATGCAGTAGATGTGCATAGTGCCATCTCTTCTAATAGATTTGGTCAAGCTCTAATTGTCGAAGGGCATGATATGTTCTATTATTTTCAACCAGTGATCCTTGAATTCAAACAAAAAAACAAAGAAGTGCTCGAAAGGATGAATGTCGAGTCTCATATGTCTATTCGTAGTTCAAAAAAAGACATAGAGAAAGGTATTGCTTCACCTATAACCAAAACTAGAGTGAGAGGGACTTGTCCTACTACAAGAAGTATGGTGCATGCTCAACATGTTACATTGAATGAAGAGGAAGAATGCATGCTAGGAAAAATTGCCAAAATGGGGCCATTGAAAGATAGTGAGGCAAAATGCTTTGCTATGGTTCTTGGATGCAAGGAAAGGGGAATCACTGCTGATGCTACAAGGGCATTCTTAGCCAACTTGATTCGATTTTATTGCATAGACAACCCTTAGTGAATCTGAGTGATCTTGTTAATTAGAGTTGCAGACACAAATACTCAACTAAAACATTTGTACCTACATTTTGATTTATATTTGGACACTATTTGGTTAGATTCAATTTGCAAAACATTATGTTTTAATTTGTTTTGTGAAAGAATTAATAGACATTGTTAGTACCTTGTGCAAAAAATGCTCTATGCTTTGTGATGTGAGTTTGTATTCCTCCACTAAAGGAATGATTCTTTGATTTTAAACATATGATAGGTGTTGTAGATTGTCTTAAAAAGTTGAAGAGCTATCTTATTATAAATTTTGATCCTACATCCAATGGTTTATGGAAACATGAATTGCCCATACCCATTGAGCATGTGTTCGAAATGAATGGCATCCATTATTAAGTAAAGGAATTAACAATACTTGGGGCAGGATATGGTCTTTTTGTACATACGAGCATCAAGAAGAAACAAGATTTGATGGTATATAATGGTCCAAAGTATGATTATGATACTTGGAGATCTCTCCTCAAGTTTTTCCCAAGGATGAAGACT
The DNA here is from genome assembly GCF_047967505.1 of Dipteris shenzhenensis. Lineage (NCBI taxonomy): Eukaryota > Viridiplantae > Streptophyta > Polypodiopsida > Gleicheniales > Dipteridaceae > Dipteris > Dipteris shenzhenensis. The sequence continues at coordinate 44,470,208 of NC_141617.1, forward strand.
TATGGAATGTTTGAAGATCCATTCATTGAGCCATTGATAGATGTGAAATGTATTGTGGGAGATGTATTGTATGGAAACATTGCTGGATATATAAATAGCTCAATGTATTATAAAGAAAGAACAAATGCTATATTTGTATACATCCCTAAGCTACCACCTTGGGCTCAAAAGTCACAACGAGATTTGAGTGCCCATGGCTACATTATTGTGAAAACCATAAAGGATACTTTGTGAGTACGAATACTACTATGGAATTGTTAATGATTGTGTTAAACGATGTGGTGCAAAATTTAGTTGCCAAATTGGCTATGTGTCAATGGTTTTGATTATATTTAGCACAAGAAAGCAATTTAAAAAAAGGTTTTTATCAAGACCATGTCTCTGAGTTTCATGAGCTCTATTGTGATGGAGAGTTTCACGAGCTCTATTGTGATGAAACGGTGTTTTTGAACACCACATTTATATGATGGATGTCAAAGCTCTACCGTAATCCTATTGCATACGTCAATACTGCAATTTATCAACATAGAAACATATGCATTTGGCATTAATTTGATACATCTAATATACCAAATAAAAATTGACAATTGTTGCAAGTTTAATTTTGTTTTTGAACACCACATTTATATGATGGATGCCAAAACTCTATAACAATCCTATTGCATATATCAATATTGCAATTTAATTTACTCCAATGAATCTTCCTAACGCAACATCTATAAATTGGATTTTGTTTGTGGTTTTGATGTATATGAAACAACAAACATCTTTCTTTCACTATCAAATCAACAAATGTTTTGGCCATGGGGCCATGTTCACATCTATTAAGGCCTTTTGCCATAGCAACATACGGAAGCTTGTTGCTTGGGTTCTAGGAATTGGGAAAGTATTGTGCATGGTCTAGTCTCCCCTAACATAATTGAAACTTGGGTCCTCAATGGAGCTAATGTTTCAATAAAAAACATCAAATGATAATTTTGAAGTGACTATATTTTATTTCGTGGGAATTGGGATTTTCCCAAATTCTCTAATATAGTGTTTAGAGGGTGCTAGCATTTTTTTGCTTGGATACTCATTCCGGAGAGACTAAAATGAAATCATATAGTCTTCACAAGTTGTAGCTTGAATTAAGAGAATGTGGACTGCATTTTACCCCTTTCCTTTAGTGCTACTTTGTCACAGTTGAATCTGCCATTCAGCTTTAGAGTGTCGACAGAAATCGAGTATGAAGAGCTTTGTATAAATGGATGCTCAAGTATGTGTGGGTGTATGGATTTGCATGTGTGAGAACATATGGTTATACTATCGTCTACACCCACTGTTGGGCAATGATGACATTAGTGGGGATGTCGAAGTACCTAGTCCCTAATATGCATGATGGATTTATGGTTTTCAACCTTACGAGTGACTATCATGAGATTGAAATTGCACTCTATGTTGTATTTAAGAGGATGATTTTGGGCATGTGTATGGATTCATCTAGATATATGCATCCCTCGCTAAACCTGGGCTTTTCATTCCCACATGTTTGTAGCCTTGTTGTATGTGCAATTCAATTTGCTTTCAAGTTGCTTGGCTAAGTTAGCATTTGTGTTTTTCACCTCCCCAAAGCTCACATACTCCATGCTAAACAAACAACCAACTCCCTCTTCTTCCCTTTTAAATTTGGACCCATACTTGTAACTTTACCGATTTATATTCCATGGCTAAGTAGCTCCTTGAACTCTTCATAAGCCATATTGTTTTAATTATATAGAGTAATGGAAGCACATGATAATCCTATATAATAAATGTTTCATTTAGTAGAGTAATTAAATCACTCGAGAGACCACTAGGGGAGATGTGGAGTAAAAATGGGCCCTTTACTTGAGGAGCTAATCCATGAGCTAATTAAAAATTTAGCAATCAACCAATGAGGAGGCTCCAACATTTTATATTTGTAGGAAAGGGCCCTCATTGGTGGAGAGAGACCTACAACTAGGGCCCCAAGTTACTTCAAGTTATCTCACTGAAGGGATTTCTAACCCTTGGTACATCTCAAGGAGGTTTTTAAATGGTTGGATCAAAGATGATCCAATGGTGGTGGATTGTAACTCAATGGGTCATATTATCATATAGCTATGGGGAAATCGAGGATAAGTATAAACAAAAAAAGAGTGAAATTTTAGAATCTAAACTAGTGGGACTACTACATGGTGGCCTTAAAACATTAATAGTTGTTGATAGTGTTACCTAGATTCATCCTAGAATGGAAGAATTTAAAAATGTGCAATTTGTGCATGTGCAAAGATCTTTTAATAAATCCAATACTATTTACAATTTTATATTGGTTAATTTTCCATGCACTTGTTGCTATATGGCTCATAAGCATGCCAAAGTTTCATCATACATAGCATAGTAATTTGGCCACATTGCGCCTGCTTGGGATATCTCAACTTTGCTGATGTGTATTGCTAGAAGGGGGGAAACCAATGATTGAAAATTTTGGTACGCCTGCAAATCTCAAATTTTCACACCTCCTTCCTAAAAATCTTTCAATACCGCAACCTACACTACCCTGTAACATGCACTATAATCCCTGCTCATCAACCCTATCCTTGAAGATGCACCCAAAAGATCCCTCCCCCTAAGGAGCATCGGTATTGAGATGCTGATTGCTCAAATGGATCTTGCAGCCCAGAGAACGGGTGGTGGATAAAAACATTGAGGTTGGATGACTCGGGTAAGTTATCTTCTATTGTTTGCTCAACTCACAAGCTAGCTCATCTATGTTCTAGTGGCTCTATTTTGGCCGTTTATTGATCATTTCCCTCGCATCAATGGCAAGATGCTACTCGTGGCTTGTAAGAGAAGTAGACAGAGGCTGCGAGATAGGAAAGCTAAAAAGCTTGATCAAGGTTACGGGTCAAGGAAATCAATGGCACAATATTGAAATGGCAATAGAAGATAGTTGTAAAGGGAGAAACAAAGAAAAGGAATAAGACTTCTTGCAAAGCAGCACAGTTGGAAGCAATTGCAGCTACATATCATCAACGTGAAGAACATGAGCTTAGATCAACTAGTTGCAAAGAGGGCGACATTAGATATGTTGGTGTCCCTTGAAACATAGGAGAAATGGCTTAGGCGCACAATGTCAAAGACGTTTTCAATAAAAAAGACCAATGTGGGTCTAGTTGTTGGACGTAGGGCAAAAGCAATGCATGATCATCGGGCAATCCAAAATAAGGGCAGGTGTAGAAAGTAGACTGGATGCAATAATTTGGACCAGCACATCAGACACACACTACATACAACACGGGTCAATGGTTGCCTAAATTCTCTCGATGGTTGTTTGTGATTGAGTTTTAGAATAATTTATTTGTTTAGTTTCAAAATCGGGCTGGCTTGGACTTAATATGATTGTCCTAAACTAGCTCGGTGGTTGAAACATCATGTGATTGTCTTAATTAGCTCAATGGTTTCTTTGATTGATTTTTGAAATGCTAGATTTCTACATCGGGCTAGCTGGACTTAATGTAATTGTCCTAAACTAGCCCAATGCTTAGAACATCAAGCAATCGTGGCTTGTTCAAGTCAAACATCAGCTATATTGATTGTTCTAAACCAGCATGGTTGAACAAAAATTAACAACAATATCACTACTATAAAACTAGGTAGAAATGGCAACCTAAAAGTGTCATTTCCACATTATTAAATGGCATTTTCATGTCGCCATTTCCACATGCGCCATTTTTTGGAAATGGCAACCAAAAGTGATATATTTTTGCCATTTTTGGTGTATGAAATGACACTTAAAGGTGATATTTCTAATGTCTAAAATAGCAGAATATTTGATATTGAATGTGAAATAAATGGAAAATGTATGATATAAAATTTGCCATTTAGTATGATTTAAATGGAAAATGTGTTGAAAGTGACATTAAAGTTGTCAGCTTTATGTTGAAAATGGGAAAAAATTAACATGTGTTGCCATTTCTTATGCTATTAATGGACCAAAAGTGTTATAAGTTGTCATTTCTTATGCTAGAAATGGCAAAAACGAAAACACTGTTGCCTTTTCTTATGTCATAAATTGCATTAAAGTCACCTATAAGGTTTTAAATGGATAAAAGCGATATATAGGTGCTATTTCTTATGATGTAAATGCAAAAAAAGTGACATTAAAATTTTTATTTATGAGAATCTAAATGGCAAAAAAGTGACATTAAACTTATCTTTTAATAAGTTCTTAAAATGGAAAAAAAATGACATTAAAGCGAAATACTAATTGGTACATTAGAGTTGTCATTGTTGTCATTTTACATTCTATGAATACTTTTATTAAAAAAAAGTTATCATATCTTATGTTATAAATGGCAAAATTAGTTTATTGAAATTAAGTTACATTTTTTTATTTTAAAATTACACCTAAAATTTTAAACAAATTATATGGAGTGTTTTCCATAGTTGTTTCCTTAGAAATTTATATGGTATTTTAAAGGATACAGTTTTTAAAAAAGAAAGAAAGCTAAGGCATGCACACAACTCCTCTTTTTTTAATTCTTTTCAATCGTTCAAAAAGAAAATCTAATGTATTGCCCCAAAAGAAAGGACTATGGATAAAAACAAGTCAAATCAAATGATATTGCATAATATAAAGTAGTAATTACAAAGCATGAAGTGAGAATGAAGCACATAAATCTTTTTCATGAGTTTAACCTCTATGTATAGAAGAAAGAATAGAGTATCACCCCCAAATATTGATATGCTAAAAGAAAGTCCTAACAATATATGAGACTAATTCAATCACCTAATTTATTAAAACTTCCATCATTTCTCTTTAGAGACCTATCACTATGCCTAACCTCTTCAAAGACTACCGACCATTTCCTACAAGGCTATGAGAATGGTTGTCCTTCTTGTTCGATCCCAAACTCTGGCTACACCCCTACGTACACGCTCTAGTGCATCATAATTATAGCCTTTTGTCCTTGGGGATAAATTGCGAAAAAACCAAAAGGTGAAAATATATCCCAAATAAAAGTCCTTTTACAAAAAACCATGTTTAATTGACAAAAATGTAATTGACTTTAGCTATTACGTTGAATGCTACTACACCACACCATGGACAAAGATCTTGAACGAGTGTGATTGACTGCCATTGTGCCTACACTAATGACCCCATCAATAAAACAAGAGCTAATATCAATTATTCAAGAAATTTAATTAAGGTCCAATACACCCAGAGAAGCCATCGAATAAGAAGATAGAACACCCATGTCCAACAACCTTTTTAAAAACGCATGTGTATCATTCTTTACCCTTATAAGATAAATCTTATGTGATATTTGACCCAATTGTTTGGTACCCATATGTAATGTAAAAATATAAATTTTCATTAAATTACTATTTTGATATATAGAAGGTACAAAGCGCAAAGGTGACTAAAGAAGTGTAGAGTTCCAACATGCTTGCTGACCTATGGCATATGTGAGTGCATGAGCACATATAAGCAAGTTGGATGTACATGTGTGAGTGCAAGGCAGGTACACATACAAGCCTCCGTGTGATCCCAATGGTTGGAAGCAAATAAAAAATAGTAAGATTCTGGAGGATCTTTCTCTATAGCTTCAAAAACATTTTTTGCTTCTAGTCCTAATTCAATCTCTTCAACTTGAAACTCCTCTAGCAAGCATAAGCCTTGCTCCCAAGTCATAACAACAATCTTGGTGTTCTAGCCACCACCTTCAACAATCTGAATTAACAAAAAACATACCTTAACAGTAAGAAGACAATACCCTTTAGAGTGCAGAAAAAATGAGCACTAAGTTTAACCAATGAAATAGATAAATTGAAGCCATTTGCATCGTAGATTAAAAAAGTGTTGCGCGATCAAAGATAAATAAAAACTATCCACGTGTAAACCTTATGATAAATCCATCTTGAAATGTGGCATTGATAAAGACTATCCTTGATACCAGAGCAAGTCAAGGTACCAAAACTAATGCTATCTTCAAGCTAAACCTATGAAAAGGATTAGACCCACACCTCTCTAGCTTACCCACCCTTTGGCACAAAGGGAGCTGTTGGATGTGACCCTTTTGTGAAGCCACCCTAACTAAATAGATAATGGCATAAATCTAATTATTTCACAATCACCAATCAATTTTTTGCTAGCTACCATACCCATCCATATGTTGCTACATGGATATCATGAAGCTGAATGTAGAAAGCAAAAATCTTTGCTTTAAAAAATTTAAAACTCTCTGTGTCATGTGCACCTGTGTCAGGTGCACAGTGAGACATTGGTCGGCTAAGCTCATTCTTCACCACCAATTATGGCCTCCAAAAGGGATTTCCTAGATGGTCAACATGAAGCCAACATATGGCATTTACTCCCTTCTAATAAGGGTTTCAAAAGTGAGTTTTGGGATAGCCTTCATGAAGCAATTACGGGCAACCAACTCCCTTCCAAATGAGAGTAACCAATTGGACAAAAGACCTCAGAACAAGGTAGGTCAACCCATAAGAAGTGGTCGACTAGAGCAGTTGATCATGTCTATCATTGGATGGCCCTTTTAAGGGCAAGCTAACTAGCCTTGGACAACCACCTTCATGGTAGACTAGGCCCTATAAAAGGTCCCCTTTCCCCTCCACTTGGAATCCATACTCGGCTAGTTTTTGCTGGAACATTTCCCCTCCTATTGCCATGCTTATTGTCAACCTTGTTTATTATAGTTTTGCTTCAGTTCTACACCTCATCACATTCGTTTTTTGGTGCAAAAATGTCTTTAGTTCCTCATTGCCTAGTTTCAACAAGCAACAAGGGGTCGAATCTACATCAATTCGCCATTCAAGGCTAGGATTCCATGCAATAGCATTGCATCTTGGAAAATAGCACTCTAATTTCTCATAGGCTCAAATCAATGTTTAACACAAAGTATTCTCACATAACATCAACATTGGAACCTTCATCTTGAAGTCGCCTCAGTTTCAACATGGAGATTAGGGCAATCTCCGCAGCAGTATTCATCCCGCATCCATAGTAGCCTGCATGATACATCTTTTATCCATTTTGTATCCATGTACAGTTGGCCAGTTAGGAATTTTTTCCATCACTTCTAAATCATAAATAAGCATGTGTATAGTGCATTAAAGATATCAAGTGTTCCTTATGTCCTCTTTGCATGCATTTATGTACACACATCCAAATACGAGTCCAACACACTTCTGCACAATGCAGCGTATAGTTTTTGGTTTTAGCACGTGTTTCCTTTGTGCATGGCACAGCAGTAGTTCCTTGTATGTTACATTAGTATTAGAGCACCATGGTTCTTTTGGATATGAAGAAAGTTTGAAGTCCTTGCAACAGCAGTGATCATTCCTTTGGATCTGAAGAAAGTTCGAAGGAGTCCTCGCAACAAAAGTGAGACTTAAGCAACTGAAAATGTAGGCAGTACAATGATGGGGATGTAGACAGGAAAGGAGGGTAAATGGTCGAGATATTTTCAACTTTTGTAATTTTGGGTAGCACCCTACTCCATTAGGCTCGCCCTCCCTCACTCCATCGCACATTGCCAGGTGAGCTCCCATCCGTGATTAGAGTGATAGAATGAGTAGGAAAATCTTTCTCTGGTAGTAGTTGCCGCAATAGTTGATGGGTCTAGCAAGTCGCACACCGTGGGCCCATCTAGCACTGAAACTTCCATACAAGCACTAAAGGAGTAGTATTGGCTCCATGAGTGGATCATTTTTTATTCCTACTGAAACAAGAGTAACTTGAAGAGGCCACACATTAGGCCCAACATCCTGCTAGGTTGGCAACATGGGAGGACCAATGCATACGAGACCAGTTACAGGAGATGCTTTTACAGCATCAAATAATTCTCAGAGCCCTACATTCTACCTTCTTATCAATAGCTACCAGCATGAGTTCATCATTTGTTCAAGGGTTTTCCACCCTGGGGCATAGTGTGGTGAATGATTCTTTAGCAATACCCACAAGTAGTCCTTCATCCGCTCATGAGTCTTCCATCATAGACCACACTTCAATGGACTATCATGCAGCACACTTTGAAAACATTCACTTCTCTTGGGTCTTCCACCCATGACAATAGCGCCACAGTTTAAACAAAATTCTCAAGAAGCACCACTATCCATCTTAAGTGAGAGTTTGGAGGTGTGAGAGCTAGCACCAAAAAGAACATCAAGCTTGTGCCAGGATTCATAAGGGGAATCCAAATCGTGTAATGCTACAGTTGCAGATATTGCTTCATACCCTGCATCCACTGCTTCTAATCCAGCCCTTGCTGCATACTCTATTGGCTACTCTTCCCTCTGTTGTAATCACCGCTACAAACCTTGCTATTGCTACCTCCCCTGCTGCATATCCTTCTACAGATGCATATGCATTTGCCCCAACAAACATCTCAACAGCGGTAGCAGCCTCTGCATTTTCCCCAGCAACATTTGCAGCAGTCTCTACAGCAACATTTGTAGTAGCCTCTACTCCACCATATGCTCCACCCTCTGATGTATCCTCTATTGCATCGGCCTTCCCTCTACAATGTCCCGTATTTCTATGGATACATACTCTGCCTCAACATATCCTACAGTAGCAGCAACCTACATTCCAGCAGCAAAAGCATCTACAGTACCTTCTACAACAGCCCCTGCAACAACCTCTACTTCAACGTACATTTCCGCACATGCCTCCAAGTTGCATTCTAGCAGCAGCTGCCCATGTTAAAGTAGCCTTTGCTCTAGCTCTACAACATTCTCTATTCAAACCTCTGCTGAGTATTTTACCACCTCTGCATATCCTTTTGAATACCATGATATAACCTCTACTGCAACAACTCTTCCACCACCTAGTTCAACCTATGTTCCAGCTGATGTTCAGTCTCCAATGCAGAAGTTCCAATCTATGACCCCACGTCATTGACTTTATTCAAGCATCAACCGACCTCTCTACAAGAGAAGCCAAAAAGAAAATGAGGAGATCAAGAGGCACACACCTTACAAGCTAATAATTCCAGTCAAGAAGTCAATTCCAAGGAAGGTGATTGGGTTTACTTGTGAAGCAAAGATTGAAGAAAGTGGGCAAACGCTGCCCCAAGCTTTTGTTTTGGAGCTTTGGACTGTGTCCTATAAATACCCTGCTAGTCCTTAATAACTTGTAAAAGAAAATAAAATGAGAGCATGCAAAAATGAACACAAGCATCCTAGGCCTTTGCTTATGGCTTTTAAAAGGGCCTCTCTCTCATCAGTGAGTTTGGTTTGAAAGAGAACCTCATCACTACAGCCGCCAAAATAAACAAAAGATATCAAACGACTCTATACGATTCAGCTCAAAATAAATGAAAAATCATCCAAGTCATCTAAATATAAAGTTTGGGCATGTTTCTAGATTCATCTACATATATAGTTTGGGAATGTTTCTAGAGTCACCTTGTTTTATGGACTTGTCCTAGTCTTCTTGAGGATCTAAGTGTATTTTCTTACTACATTCACTGGCTTTTCAGCTTTTGTGTAGCTCTTAAGCTCTAGATCTCTTCAAGTATACATTGGGTTGTTGGGACTTTTGCAAAAGCATTGCTTATATTTCTTTTTTCTCATGCAGATGATGGAGAGTGTAGAAGGGCTGATCATGTTAAGTCAATTTTTGCAACTCTTCAATGTCCCTTCTTAGTTGACTTACTTTCAAAAGGGCAAGAGTGTAAATCAGCACTAAATACATTAGAGATGTTTGCAATAAACTCATCTGCCACAGTTGGAAGATCCACAATTGTCTGTGGAGGTCAACAGTTCTCAAGAACTTTAATAGTATAAATACGACTGCACAACAGGCACGTACAAATGGTTCCAAACGAAGGCCAAGCTTACTTAAAAGTCTCATCAACCATGCCTGGGAAGCCGCCAGAAGGTTGAAGCCATAGAGGTTGCTGTAGGCATGCTATAGAATCCGAGCAGCAGCATGAGATCACATGGGGATGGAGGCACAAGCCTCTGTACCTATGATAAGAAAATTAGACCGTAAAAAAGCGTTGTTCGACTGTCCCTCAGCTAAAGATGTCATTAATCCTCAATCAGAAAATACCAGTGCCTAGCAATGGCATTGTTAAATAGAAAATCCCGCGATCTGCCAGCAATAGATCCAAAATCCCCAATGTTGAGTGGAAATAAAGTCAAAATAGGGCAAATACTACAAAAGGCCCAAAATGTGACCGAAAGGAGCAAATGTCACTGCAAAATCTACAAATGTGACACAAAAGCCCCAATTTCTAGACCAAAATCACGTCAATGTCACTGCAATGGGTGCAAACGTGACATAAAAGAGGGTGAAAAGCATCAAATCCAATTGTACCAGGCAGATCTGAGTCAAGAGGGAGAGAATCCCAACCAAATGATGCTAGAGCAAGTTGGAGCACCTATCTCGACAGTTTGGGGAGCCATTGTCATGGAGACGTGGAGAAGGAACTTGTCAAAAAGAATACGAAAGCGTATCACCAGCAATCCTCGGTGGTCTTTGTGAGTGACTATGGAATAGAGGCAAAAGTTGATCTCTCACCCGGTTTGCAAAATGGTATCCTTCCTAAAGTGAGTTGTAACCAAGAGCATCAAAAGAATGCTTTTGATGGACAACATGTATGATATTAAAAGAAATGACACCCTATGGAGATCCCCTTTAGTCAACGGAGTTGGTGAACAACAGCTAAATGCTACACCATTGAATACGTTAACTCCCTTAGCAGCAGATAATGCCACTGGTAGTCAGAATCATTCACCTCAAGTACGGCAGGCACTAGTAAAATATCGCAATCTATTGGACTTGCCTCCTGCCAAACACAATATGACCTCCCAAGAATGCTCCAGGGATTTTGCACAGACTGCCTTTGCTTCTTGGAGCATCTATGGTAGTGATTTAAGCTCAAATATGGTAGTCACTATAAGATTTAGCTCAAAATAAACAAAAGGTCGTCCAATTTTGCAAGTGAGAGCAACCGAGGTTTTCCCATTTACGTTTGCAGCTTCAAAGCATAGGCATTTCCTACTACTATAAATAATCATGTATAAAATAAAGTTCACGTCCCATTTTCCTAAATATTTGTTGACTCTCTAGAACTCTCCCGTAAAAACAATGATCTGTAAGTGCGACCAATGACGCAAATTCGAAAGACCCAATTGAGCTGGAAAAATTTGTGTAACTAAAGTCCGAATTGAAGTGAACATACAATGCATCTAAGCTACGACTTCTCAATGAGACAACACAAATAGAAAAGTTCCATATCAGAAATAGCACCACCTTCGAGTTTCATGGGGAAACAACCAATATGGATGCTTTTACAACTTTTGATGAAGCTGACAGCCGATAGCAACCTCAAAAAGCCAGGAGTACGCTTGTAGGAGATGCTAAAGTTTGGGAGGAGTTGGGTGATCAACAAGAGGTGAACAAGAGAGTAGAGTGTGAGGAGATGGGTGAGCAAGAGCATGAGTGTAGCGAGGGTACAGCTTGAGGAGACTGGTGAACGTGAGGAAGTGGATGAGGAAGGGGAGAAACCTCCCCCCAGTGTGCACGAAAAACCCGGGTACAATGTAAATACACCTTCAAAATTTTTATTTTTCCTTCCAATCAAAATATTAAAGGTTCCCTAAACCTTCGAAATTTGGGTGCAAAGGGTTTTTTAATTTATGATGCATACATTAAAATTTTAATACCTGTAACATGTAATAGGGATAAGGTTTTTTACTTTTAGCTGGGCAATGGACAGGTATCTGATACTAAGGTGTGAGGACTCAGGAGTCATGCATGACTCATGACTCATGAGTCATGAGTCATGACTCTCTACGTGGCCAATTGGCTTCCTAACGTTCATTTTTGAACATTGAATTCTTGGTGCCTACTACAGTCTACCTAGCCCTCGGCTTCTTGCTCGGTTCACTTTCACTGTTAAGCCCTTTTTCCATTCTCTGTTTTGTGGAAGCTACATCAAAGTTCAGGCCAGGATCTACTCAAGAGGGAAACTGTGTGAGGTTGGAGGATGGAGTAGCTGGATTCAGTTCCAGGCTTCATCACGATTCACCACACCAACTTTCAAGTACTCAGCGACCAGCTTTGGCAGGGTTCCAAGAACTTTCAACTTCCGGGTAAGCACTTCGTGCATCGTTGATTCGTTGCCTATTGCAAGATAGCGAACTTTGTTGCCTATTGCATGACCCCTCGTTGCCTTGTAAGAACTTCGTTGCCTATTGCATGACCCCTCGACGGCCCTCGTCCCTCGATTGCTTACCCTGCCGAATCCCGATTGCTGTGCATGACCCCTCGTTTCGATTTCTTACCCTGCATGCCGAGCAACTGGCTAGTTATTTCGCTTCACGTATGATTTGTAGCAGCTCGCTAAAGCACTGTGGATTGAGAGCAAACGATGCTTGGCAGTGGGTAGTGGGCAGGCGTTGAAGCTGCGATGGGTGGGGTGACGGGTCGTGCAAGAAGGATTGAATGGTGGGAAGAAACTTCGTATTGTGAATCGTGATCCTCTAGATGGCCGAAAGCTTCGTCCACGTTGTTTGTTCCTGCAGCCCATCGACGAAGCAAACGCCCTCTCCTCCGATTGCGCAGCCCGTGCTGCACAACTTGGCACCTACAGAGATAACACGGCTGGAAAACATCCAAGGTTGAAGGGAGGAGGCTTTGCGAAACGCCCAGACTCCAGTACGTCTGCATGGCGATTAGCGTGGGCAGCGGCGGCAGCTGCAACCATAGCAGCAACAAAAGGAGAGCTCGAAGTTCCAAATTCCAATCCTGGCATCGCAATTTTTCCCCAAACTGCCTCCGTGCTCTACGCTCGTCCGTCTCCCTCGTTGCTACTTGCCTTGGCAGACGGCCTTTCTCTCCTACAAGCTGCATGCGCAGTCCGTGTCTTTGCGGCTCGTTATGTAGCTGTGAGGCTGCTCGTTATGGTTTCCTGATCGTGTGTCGTGACCCCGCTATGCTATTGTTCGGTTGTGGTGAAAGCAGCGAAGATACATTTTTTTCGTTTGCAGCAATGTTACGCAAGGCAGTAGCGTAGTTGGCAGTTGCATGTAGACGTTCACGTTCTTGGTGGATCTGAGTGCTTCGAGTTCTTAGTATTATCTACTTTTGCATCTACTCTTACTCTTATGCATCTACTTCGACAGATACGACATCAGTTATGTGTCTTAGTGTTTGTCTTCAAATCTGTTGCTTTTGAAGTAGAGGTATGCATTGTCATGCAATGGCTCTATCTCCAGTGTTTTGGTGTTTTTAATGCTTAAATCGAGCACAAATGAGATGCAGCTTCTATCTGACACGAACTCTATGACATAGACATAAGCAAGCCGATTCAAGAAAAGAACCAAGTGAATGGGGGACCTCGAAGAAGTGGAAGAGCTTGAGAGAATAAGGCTGAGTGGGATGAGTGAGAGAGAGAGAGAGAGAGAGAGTCGTGTGACATGTCTTTTACTATAGTCCAGTTCGTGATGCTTACTTTAATTTCTTGTGTGCTTATGGTTGGTTGCAGGAACATAGGTAAGGGCATCCACTCAGATAGGGTCTAGGGCTTCATCGTCTCTTTTTGAGTTATAATGGCTTTTAAGCAAACTACTTTTGCTTGGATTGGGTGGTTTTAGTAAACAAGTAGTCGTAGAAAAAACAAAACGTAAAAAATCAAGAGAGAATAACGAGGAGTGTGAGACTTTAGATTTGGAAGAGATTGACATAGAGGAGGCTAAGCATAGAAAGCAAGCTCGATTGTTGTGGAATGAAAAATGGAAATCAAAAATTTCATTGGATTGAGTTTGATAGGGAAAAAGGAAAGATGTTTTGCAATGTGTGTAGGAAAGAAGATATGAAAGGTAAGAGTGTTTTTGCACGGGAATTTGGGGCTAAGAACATTCAACATAGTGCACTTGATACACATGCGAAATCTAAAATTCATAAACAATCAATGCTTGCATCTAGTGGAAAGAACTTCCTTGAAATGGGATTTCAGAAACAAAGTGACACATTAGAGGATGAGATTACCAATCTATTTCGTGCCGCATATTTCATAGCTAAAAACAATCTTTCTTGTCGCACATATCCAAATGCATTGGAGGTTGTGAGAGAATGTAAAGCTCCAAATGTTCCAACTCAAATGTAAACAATGATAAATCTTGTGCTGATTTTGTGCATTATATTAGTAAGTCATTGTCTTCCACTTGTATGAGAGAAGTAAGAGCTGCACCTTGTTTTGCTATCATGATTGATGAGTCCACCGAGTAGCATGACCCGTCTACGACGGGTTACAGACCCGCTTCGCTGGGTCTCAAAGTTGAGACCATAAGTTGCCTTTAATTTTGAGGAATTAAATTTAAGATTTTAACTATAACTTTAAGAAATTTTCAAATTGTATCTCCATTCTCTCTCTCTCTCTCTCTCTCTCTCTCTCTCTCTCTCTCTCACACACACACCCACACCCACACACACACATACAAATCTCAACATTTGTAAGCTTTTTATTAAATTTTCTAATCAAATCCAAATGAATCCCTAGGAGTTCCTTTATTAATAATATGATCTAAATTAATTGAATTAGATTGACCGACTATAATCAATCATCACATTAATTATTATATATTGATTTTTCATTTGAAGGTATAAATAAAATATATATTATTTATTTCACACACACACACACACACACACACACACACACACACACATGAAGAATTTTTATTTGAACATCAAAATGACGTTAATTAAAGTCAAGTCCTAAAATTGAAGAAATGCAATTTTGGAGAAGCTTGTTTTTAAAGAAGAGGTGTGTGTATGATGATAATGTTTGTATGTTTGCTTAGGAGTGTGTGGGTTTTTTTGTGCATTGTGGATGATTGCATGTGTGTCTATGTGTAGGCCAATGCAAGTGGATGTATGCATCTATATGTCCATGTGCAATCCAATATGATTGTGTACTCATGTACATGTGTGCTTGTGTCCCTATAAGTGTCTATATATGTTCATGTGATGTATGTGCACCTTTGAATGCACATGGCTAGAATATTTGCACCCATGCACATAAGTGTGTCAATTCCATCGATCTTGCACCATGTCTCTATTTGTATAAACATACATATATACACACGTACGTACATACATACGTATGTACATTTGTATGTACGTATAAATGTACATACGTGTGTGTGTGTACACGCACGTGTGCGGGTATGGCTAGAGGCTTGAAGGTGGTAGCTTGTTGCACAAAGGCCACGTGTCATTTCATGGCAATAACTCACCGCATGCCCACTCCACACACATGGTTGTCAAGCTTGTGTCTTAGCCTCTCTTGTTACATGTGGAGTCATTTAAGCCTATCTTCTAGAGCCCTCACAATGTGCCACATATTTGAAAATAAAGCATAAACCCACCCTATTGCCTTGTTACCCACATCTGTGTGTGTGTGTGTGTGTGTGTGTTTGTGTGCGCGTATGTTTACTCTCTCTCTTTCTCTCTAAACATGAAATGTATAAATATAAATAAATATCATATATATAATATTCTCTCTCTCATGCCTCCCAAAAGCGATAAAAATTAAATGAAAAGCATTTAAAAAAGGATTAATTTAAAAGGCAATTTATATATGTGTATATATATATATAAATTAAACATGAAATGTAAATATTGTATACATAATATAAAGTCTCTCTCTCTCTCTTTCTCTCTCTCTCTCGCCTTCAAAAAGAAATAAAAATTAAATGAAAAGCATTTGACAAAGGATTATTAAAAGGTTTTAAAAATGTTATGTGTGTGTGTGTGTGAATATATAAACTAAGCACAAAATTTTGAAAAAAAAATCTCATTTAAACCACTCACTGCCGTGGCATCGCACGTCAGCAACTCGCCTCGTGGTTGTCTGACAGACAATGTGCATCCATGTGGACTGACATGTGCCTGCCTCACAACCCCTCATCCAGACTATGCTTCCCCTTCTACTGTTGATAAAACAGCAAAAGAGGTCAATCACTGTGCTCTGTCTGTTGCGTTGCCAACTATGCTCTTCTGCGTTGCCATCCACTCTATTAGTGTGTAGCCAATCCTTCAGCTCCACTGTTCCAATCTGCGCGATTGTTCTTTGCTATGCACACTCCATCACTCGTTAGTTGTGAAGACCAGTCACCGTGACACCAATCTATTCTCACATCTCTGGTCAGTCCCATTGCCAAAGTTCCCAACTCATATCTGCTTGCTGTCTACAGTCATGACTTGCCGCCTCTGAGTCCTCACTCGTGTTAGTAGATGGCTTCTCTCTTCTGCCTTGCTCCTATACAGTGATGCCCAAGTGCCTCTGCTATGGCGTGTCAAGATGGAAAGGGCACCATAACAACACATGGCAAATCTCCTAGCTCTCCCTCCACTCCACCTCTTATTGCCAAAGATATTTCTGTCCAACCACATAAGGACACAATACAAAAGAGAGGCTTAGAGTCCCACCAATACATGGTCCTCTGACCTTACCAAAATGTTGTACTACTATCTTGCTGTCACTTTCTGTCAGTGATCCCTTCCACCTTGCTATCCGGGTAGCCAACCTAGGTGGGCAGCACCTTGAGCTAAGACTATAGCCCTTGTATGTCTCCTTCAGCTCCTATGTATAGGCCCAAGGATGGACCTATTGCTGCTGCTCCTTGCTACTGCATTGCCGCTCCTTCCTACTCCTGGATTGGTGCTCCAAGTGATGCCTTATGAGGCCTAGAAGGGGCCCTTTTATAAGGCCCAAAACCAACCGACCCAGTAGGGGGAAATGGGCCGACGCAGCAGCCCCCCCTATTGGCTGACCTGCCTACTGGGCTGAGCCAGTAGGGCTCTATTTAAGGCCCCACGGCCAGCACTTTTACTGCTGCTCCCGGCCACCTAGGTGCCTAGCATATCTGCCCTATCCTAGGGCCTATTGTAGGCCTGCCACCTGCCCTATCCTAGGGCCTATTGCAGGCCTTTCTACTCTTGGATTGCTGCTCCAAGTGATGCCTTATGAGCCCCAGAAGGGGCCCTTTTATAAGGCCCAAAACCAACCGATCCAATAGGGGGAAATGGGCCAACCCAGCAGCCCCCCTATTGGCTGACCTACCCACTGGGCCGACCCAATAGGGCTCTATCTAAGGCCCCATGGCCAGCCCTTTTACTGCTGCTCTTGGCCACTTGGGTGCCTAGCATATCTGCCCTATCCCAGGGCCTATTGTAGGCCTGCCACCTGCCCATAACCCTCGCCTATCTACTCCATCTTCCCTACCATTTGTCCAGGGCCTTTCCTGCCCCAAACCGTGGTCCAATGCAAGCCCTAAGGGTTTGCTAGACACCTATAGATCTGCACCACAGCTGCACCTCCTTCCTGCCTTGGATCCGCCTTTTGTCAAGCCACGTGGACCTCTATATAGTCTGCTCCAAGCATCCGTACCAAGTTGTACCCATGCTGACAACATCGTGGTCTTTCTCAGTCTCTTTACGCAGCCTGTTGTTGTCCATCTTGGTGCCAGGTACTCATTTCTTGTGTTGCACACATGGCTACCCATGTGCTGCCCATGTGGTAGTCCCCTTGCTCTGCTGTGAGGTGCTTGCCCATGTGGCAACCCCCTCTCTTTCTTTTTCCCTCAGGGCATGCTGCCCACAAAGGCATCCAATCAAATGCTCATGTGGTAGCCCTGGCCCTAGGTCCACCTCCCCCACGCTCTTCTCATTTGGGAACTTACAGATGGGGAGGTGACCTGCCCATTGCCAACATAAATGTATTCCCAATAGGGCTGAATACAACTCAAAGAATAAGTACTGTATGGAGGGATAAATCCTCATTGTAGATAAGCAGAAGAGGGATGCTTTGATGCAGACCCTAATGCTGCTACTGCTGTCCAAACTGAAGGGGCCTGGAAGATGTCCTGGGCCTGGAAGATGCCAAGGATGAACCAGATTCGCTGCTCCTAATCCTAGCCTGACCTCAGTTGCAAAATACTACTGTTGGCTGCACTCTTCAACCCTGGAAGTGAATGACGAAAGAGGCCAAGGCGGCTACCTTTTATAGGCTCCCTTGGGCCTTAGAAATGACCGACCAAGGCAAGCAACCCCTTGGCCAAATCTGTCCCGACCAAGCTGGTCGGGCTGCATTTGCTCCAATCACCGACTGCCATGTTGCTAATGTGGCTATTGTGCACTAATGTGGTGCTGTCTGTATGATTGTCTGCTGTCATTGACTACCTATGTGACAGCCGACTTGGCTACCTATGTGCCTTCTCTCTTCTGCCTTGCTCCTACACAGTGATGCCCAAGTGCCTCTGCTATGGCGTGTCAAGATGGAAAGGGCACCATAACAACACATGGCAAATCTCCTAGCTCTCCCTCCACTCCACCTCTTATTGCCACAGATATTTCTGTCCAACCACATAAGGACACAATACAAAAGAGAGGCTTAGAGTCCCACCAATACATGGTCCTCTGACCTTACCAAAATGTTGTACTACTATCTTGCTGTCACTCTCTGTCAATGATCCCTTCCACCTTGCTATCCGGGTAGCCAGCCTAGGTGGGCAGCACCTTGAGCTAAGACTACAGCCCTTGTATGTCTCCTTCAGCTCCTATGTATAGGCCCAAGGATGGACCTATTGCTGCTGCTCCTTGCTACTGCATTGCCGCTCCTTCCTACTCCTGGATTGGTGCTCCAAGTGATGCCTTATGAGCCCTAGAAGGGGCCCTTTTATAAGGCCCAAAACCAACCGACCCAGTAGGGGGAAATGGGCCGACGCAGCAGCCCCCCCTATTGGCTGACCTGCCTACTGGGCTGAGCCAGTAGGGCTCTATTTAAGGCCCCACGGCCAGCCCTTTTACTGCTGCTCTCGGCCACCTAGGTGCCTAGCATATCTGCCCTATCCCAGGGCCTATTGTAGGCCTGCCACCTGCCCTATCCTAGGGCCTATTGCAGGCCTTTCTACTCTTGGATCGCTGCTCCAAGTGATGCCTTATGAGCCCCAGAAGGGGCCCTTTTATAAGGCCCAAGACCAACCGATCCAGTAGGGGGAAATGGGCCAACCCAGCAGCCCCCCTATTGGCTGACCTACCCACTGGGCCGACCCAATAGGGCTCTATCTAAGGCCCCATGGCCAGCCCTTTTACTGCTGCTCTTGGCCACCTGGGTGCCTAGCATATCTGCCCTATCCCAGGGCCTATTGTAGGCCTGCCACCTGCCCATAACCCTCGCCTATCTACTCCATCTTCCCTGCCATTTGTCCAGGGCCTTTCCTGCCCCAAACCGTGGTCCAATGCAAGCCCTAAGGGTTTGCCAGACACCTATAGATCTGCACCACAGCTGCACCTCCTTCCTGCCTTGGATCCGCCTTTTGTCAGGCCACGTGGACCTCTATATAGTCTGCTCCAAGCATCCGTACCAAGTTGTACCCATGCTAAGAACATCGTGGTCTTTCTCAGTCTCTTTACGCAGCCTATTGTTGTCCATCTTGGTGCCAAGTACTCATTTCTTGTGTTGCACACATGGCTACCCATGTGTTGCCCATGTGGTAGTCCCCTTGCTCTGCTGTGAGGTGCTTGCCCATGTGGCAACCCCCTCTCTTTCTTTTTCCCTCGGGGCATGCTGCCCACAAAGGCATCCAATCAAATGCTCATGTGGTAGCCCTGGCCCTAGGTCCACCTCCCCCATGCTCTCCTCATTTGGGAACTTACAGATGGGGAGGTGACCTGCCCATTGCCAACATAAATGTATTCCCAATAGGGCTGAATACAACTCAAAGAATAAGTACTGTATGGAGGGATAAACCCTCACTGTAGATAAGCAGAAGAGGGATGCTTTGATGCAGACCCTAATGCTGCTGTTGCTGTCCAAAATGAAGGGACTTGGAAGATGTTCTGGGCCTGGAAGATGCCAACGATGAACCAGATTCGCTGCTCCTAATCCTAGCCTGACCTCAGCTGCAAAATACTACTGTTGGCTGCACTCTTCAACCCTGGAAGTGAATGACGAAAGAGGCCAAGGCCGCTACCTTTTATAGAATCCCTTGGGCCTTAGAAATGACTAACCAAGGCAAGCAACCCCTTGGCCAAATCTGTCCCGACCAAGCTGGTCGGGCTGCATCTGCTCCAATCACCGACTGCCATGTTGCTAATGTGGCTATTGTGCACTAATGTGGTGCTGTCTGTATGATTGTCTGCTGTCGTTGACTACCTATGTGACAGCCGACTTGGATACCTATGTGCCTTCTCTCTTCTGCCTTGCTCCTACACAGTGATGCCCAAGTGCCTCTGCTATGGCGTGTCAAGATGGAAAGGGCACCATAACAACACATGGCAAATCTCCTATTTCTCCCTCCACTCCACCTCTTATTGCCAAAGATATTTCTGTCCAATCACATAAGGACACAATACAAAAGAGAGGCTTAGAGTCCCACCAATACATGGTCCTCTGACCTTACCAAAATGTTGTACTACTATCTTGCTGTCACTCTCTGTCAGTGTCCACCTTGCTATCCGGGTAGCCAGCCTAGGTGGGCAGCACCTTGAGCTAAGACTACAGCCCTTGTATGTCTCCTTCAGCTCCTATGTATAGGCCCAAGGATGGACCTATTGCTGCTGCTCCTTGCTACTGCATTGCCGCTCCTTCCTACTCCTGGATTGGTGCTCCAAGTGATGCCTTATGAGCCCTAGAAGGGGCCCTTTTATAAGGCCCAAAACCAACTGACCCAGTAGGGGGAAATGGGCCGACGCAGCAGCCCCCCCTATTGGCTAACCTGCCTACTGGGCTGAGCCAGTAGGGCTCTATTTAAGGCCCCACGGCCAGCCCTTTTACTGCTACTCTCGGCCACCTGGATGCCTAGCATATCTACCCTATCCCAGGGCCTATTGTAGGCCTGCCACCTGCCCTATCCTAGGGCCTATTTCAGGCCTTTCTACTCTTGGATTGCTGCTCCAAGTGATGCCTTATGAGCCCCAGAAGGGGCCCTTTTATAAGGCCCAAAACCAACCGATCCAGTAGGGGGAAATGGTGGGCCAACCCAGCAGCCCCCCTATTGGCTGACCTACCCACTGGGCCGACCCAATAGGGCTCTATCTAAGGCCCCATGGCCAGCCCTTTTACTGCTGCTCTTGGCCACTTGGGTGCCTAGCATATCTGCCCTATCCCAGGGCCTATTGTAGGCCTACCACCTGCCCATAACCCTTGCCTATCTGCTCCATCTTCCCTGCCATTTGTCCAAGACCTTTCTTGCCCCAAACCGTGGTCCAATGCAAGCCCTAAGGGTTTGCCAGACACCTATAGATCTGCACCACAGCTGCACCTCCTTCCTACCTTGGATCCGCCTTTTGTTAGGCCACGTGGACCTCTATATAGTCTGCTCCAAGCATCCGTACCAAGTTGTACCCATGCTGACAACATCGTGGTCTTTCTCAGTCTTCTTTACGCAGCCTGTTGTTGTCCATCTTGGTGCCAGGTACTCATTTCTTGTGTTGCACACATGGCTACCCATGTGCTGCCCATGTGGTAGTCCCCTTGCTCTGCTGTGAGGTGCTTGCCCATGTGGCAACCCCCTCTCTTTCTTTTTCCCTCTCGGGGCATGCTCAACTGCAAAATACTACTGTTGGCTGCACTCTTCAACCCTGGAAGTGAATGACGAAAGAGGCCAAGGCGGCTACCTTTTATAGGCTCCCTTGGGCCTTAGAAATGACCGACTAAGGCAAGCAACCCCTTGGCCAAATCTGTCCCGACCAAGTTGGTCGGGCTGCATCTGCTCCAATCACCGATTGCCATGTTGCTGATGTGGCTATTTTGAACTAATGTGGTGCTATCTGTATGATTGTCTGCTGTCGTTTACTACCTATGTGACAGCCGACTTGGCTACCTATGTGGCAGCTAATGTGGTTGCTTGCATGGCAATGTGTGCTGGCTGTAGCCATCATGGCCATGGGCTCTGCAGACTTCCATCACTCTCTCCTTTCCTCACTGCTTCCATCACTCTCTCCTTCTCTCTTTCTCTCTACATCTCCCACTCTTTCAAGGCACACCCACAGATCACTGCATCCAAAGGGCCACCCTCGTGTTGCATGCATTCAAAATAGGCTGAGAGAGAGAGAGAGAGAGAGAGAGGCTTTCAATGCATTCCAAGAGAGACAAATTTCGTGAAGGCAGCTCCTCAAGCACACATTATATTTTGCACGATAATATTTTGCAGACAGCTCTCTCTCACAACTACCACAGGCTTTAGAGATGCAAGCATAGGTCATTGCATTTGGAGGGATGCCTTCATGCTGAATGCTTTCAAAACAATCCAGTGCTTGCTTACCTTGACCTTGTCAAAGCATTCCAAGAGAGAACATTCTGAGCTGGAAGCTCCTCAAGCACACGCTTGGCATACATGTCCAAAAGATCATTGCCAAAAGACCATGGGCTTGGTCCTATTGTGCTGTTCTTGTGAGATCAATGCATTCCAAGACAACGAAAATTCCAAGAAGGTGCCCAGCACAGTATTATATCGTAGCCCTCATGTTGCATAAGCTCAAAAACAGTCCAGTGCTTGCTCACCCTATCTCTGTTATACGTATCCTGTAATGTATACATGTCCATAAGAGCAACACAATATGATATCATAGCTCTCATGCTGCATGCGTCCATTGCCTGCTCACCTTGGCCCTCTTATGTGTATCCTGTGAGATCAATGCATTCCAAGAGAGAACATCCGATAAGGGTGAGATTTCCAAGACACGATGCCCTAATCTTAAAATGCAAGCAAAAGCTTGCTGACCCAAATAAAATGAACATACTATGGATCAATATGAAACAAATATCCCCATGAATCTATACAAAAAAAAATAACCCTCCTTAAATGAATATACTATACATCTCACTCTTGACTCCATACAAAACAAATATACTGGCTTTAACTCTATACAAAATGAATTTACTCCAAAGTCTACACAAAATGAATATATTGGCTCCTGGATCTATACAAAATGAATATACTCCCCAGTCTATACAAAGCATATATACCCTTGCTCCTCGGTCTATACAAAATCCATACACTTGTGGGGTGAATATACTCCTACACCTCTGCTATAAACAACCACCTGTGACATCCATGGTCTAGTAGGCCCATATGTACAATGTGACCTTAAGAGGAACGCAGACCATGTCAAGGAGTAGAAGCTGCAACACACCATTAACAAAACAACAATGCAATGTTATTCAACCCTCAAATGCATACAGAGAAAGACTACTCATGGCAAAGGGACATAGAAGACAAACGCTGTATTTGCCTATGACCACGCAGTACTGGTTCTTCATCTGCAAGACCATCTATACGATATAAGTGACTTGAATTTTTGCTTTGCCACAATTACTTTCTTGCACTTCTATCTATAGTTCACCAATGCCCTGTTGCAAGGCATTTTTGCCAAAGATCCTATCGACCTGATAGTCGCCCCCATGTTGCATCTGTTCGCCATCTTCCTAGGCTTGTTTTAGCCCTGATCTCTAGCCCATGGTCTACTGCTGCCAATCGCCTATCAGCTCCAGCCTTCTACTTACTGTTTCACATCTGTACCAGTGCTACATCTTGCCCTAGATCTACCATACCAGCCTCATACATGCTACTGCAGACACCTGTCATGAAGGCAACTACAGATCTATGCACTTCTGGGCTGTACCAGCTCTTCCAATCCATCCAATCTCAACTTGACTGCTCCAGGATGTCCACACAGTCTTGCATAGGCCTCCATTCTCTAGTCAACATGTTCCAAGCTCCAGATCTTGCCCAGAACTACTGTGAACAGTTCCACCTTGTCGCATGTTTGCTCCATATAGAATCTCTCCACCAAGAGCTCCACTCATGGCTGAGTAAGTCTATGATTGTGCTGCCCATATGGAAGCCTATGTGCTACCCATGGGACAGCCCCATATTCCTTTTCTTGATTGCTTGTATGCTGCCCACCTGGCAACCTAGATGTTGCCAATGTGGTAGCCCCCTCTTCTTTGTATTCCCTCTGAGTTTGCTACCCACATGATAGTCGCCGATACGCTGCCCATGTGGTAGCCCTAACCCTAGGTCCACCTCCCCCATGCTCTCCTCATATGGAGGCTTACAGATGGGGAGGAATTTCCCAACACTCCCACGTACCGACACATCTCATTCATATCCCAACTCATCGATGAAGATGCTCACGCAGCATCCATGTTGTAGCCCCTTGGAACAATGAGGTGTCTATATTACTTCTTGCTCTTTTAACCAGTGGCTCCTGCTCCAACAGGTCCGGTCCCGTGCAAGCAAACCAACTTGGTACACAGGTCCATCTTTGGTAGGACCCGATGGCACCACATCCTTCAATCACATACCCACCTTTGAACTTCAGCACTCTAGGCACCGGCATCCTCTAAATGTCCCCTTCTTAAAAGGATAATTGCTTGAGTTTCTCCGAACACCATGCTCTCAGGGTCTGTCAAGTCCGCAACTAAACAACATACTCGAGAAATCAAATCCCAAGCATAAATCCAGATTACCTAGACCATGAGCTTGCACTAAGCTCCCAACTTCCATGTGTAGCCCCCTCCTACGTCAACAAATCTATAGGTTCTCGCAAAGAATCCTCCTCTACGTCAGCCATACCAGCTAGCACCTGGATGACTCCAAGCACTCATCAATATCCTTCACCTTCACAAAAGTTTTCGACTCCTCATCCAACCACATCTCAAGGTCAAACATCCTCACCAAGACACCAAGGTCTTGGTTTCAGAATTGCTTTCTTGCACTTCTATCTATAATTCACCAATGACTTGCTGAGCATTTCTGCCCCAAATCTTCTTGACCTGATAGTCGGTGCCATGCTGCATTTGTTCACCATCTGCCTGGGCCTGTTTCAGCCTTCATCTCTAGCCAAATCTCTCTCTCTCTTTGCAAGAGCACTTATCTTCTTCTTACTTCATCAAGCTTCTTCAATTCACTATCTGTCCAAAAGTACATTTGTGGGCAAACACATATGCTTCAAAAGCTTTGATATGGAGGACAAAGGCAGACAGATACCTCTTGGTGACCTCAGCCTCAAGAATGAAGCTCCTAAGAATGGGAAGTGCCTTATTTTTGATGTGTTCTAACATGAGAATTGTCAAGGTCCCGCAAAACACTCCTGTAGGAAATGACTCGAGATGATGAAGGGCCAAAAATGGATGCAAAGGGTGGCCACGGGACTTTCTATATTGCATTTCAAATCAATATAGCGCAATCCCTATGGGCACTCCAACTGGGCAAGAGGTGAACAAATGTGCTAGACTGAATCCGGTGGCTTCAAAAACATTGCCGCCACACTCAAAGTTTCGGGCCCTATGTGGCCTGTGAAGTAAAGCCAATCATCTCTCAGATCTGAGTACTTCAAACCCTTGGTGGCCACTTGGGTTCTAAACATAGAGATCCAACTTCATATGGAGGCTGTTGAGAGCATGGCCGAGGCCAGATGTTGAAGCAGTGGTGAATTGTTGAGAGCATGGTCGAGGCCAGATGCTTAAGAAGTGGTAAATTTCCAACAACTTAGGTGTTTGCCGTCCAACAACTCCTTGCAACTGGCCATCTTGAAGTCCATCCATGCGTAGCATGTCACGATGCTTCCCTACCTCTGTAGATCTAGAAATTGGATCCCTGCCCAAAAAGGACTCTTTCGGTGGTAGATGAATTACAAAGCCCTTTCTCTCCATCTCTCTTTCACTCAATTCCAAAGTTCACTCACTTTGAAATGGTAGATGAATTATCTCTCCCTCCACAAAGAATCACTCACAATTTAGCAAAGGTTCAATAACACTCGACACATCGGTTGAAAACTTGCTCATCCGCGCCTTCGGTTGCAAACTTGCAGCTTGCTCAAGTGCAAAACATAGAAAAATCTATGAAGTACCTGATCATTTGGGAGATTGGCTGCAAGTTTTTGATGATCGGCAAGCCGTCAATACGTTGGTTGATCGGAAAGACTATTCCTAGACTTCTCTAATCACAGATTATACAGGCATGTACCTCCCACATCTAGACTTCTCTAATCACAGATTATACAGGCATGTACCTCCCACATTCAATATCTCCGAAGCTTCCTACACAGGCATGCTTTGGGACGGTGTGCAAAAATACCCAAAAATTTTCTAAGAATAAAAAAAAGCTCTCTAATCATTGACCATCACTACAAAATACACCCACAAAGAAACATCTTTCCTGTAGAGAAAGATCCCGAATGGCAAGGGAGCCTCAGGGAGACTCTTTCACATTACACATAGAAATTACAACCGTAAAAGAACACGGTGTTGTGCGAGGTCAGAGAAATAAAGACAAACAAAGAAGCCCGATGTAGCAATGACGACCCACATTGTAATGCTTGGGATGGCTGTCCATACTCTGGAGCCTAGCCTGACTAGAGGAGGACGTCTGAGGAGCCTGAGTGCACGGGTGCTTGGAGGACTCAAATGAGCAAAAAGGCCGAAGAGATGACCGGCAAACACAGGTAAGTGCAGGAGTTGACAGGCAGGGGAGAGGAGGATTGAAATTTCACGCGCTAGAGTATAATCGCCTGGGGAAGAGCAGTGCTCAATAGATGCGCCCCGCTTGCATCCTAGCTACACGACATGTGGCAATCTTTTGCCTCCCTCTACACGACACGTGGCTTATTAGAACCTCCCTCCCTCCTTAATATATAGTAAGATATAAGATATAAGGTAAGAAGTAAATAAGATAAGATAAGAAGTTTGTTGTTTTTTGTATCTCTACTTAGCTCAACCCAGTGCACTCCACTATGATACTAAAGAAGTTGATTCGATTTTAGTATTGTCAATTTAGAAGCTCAGTATAAGGGGACATGGCATTGCCACCATGTGGTGCCCTTCTCAGCAACATTAAAAGCATGCATTATGTACTGATTATGTAGGATATGGACATGTCCGCAAATGGAAATGGTTGGCACATGATTAGTTGGGTATATAGAGAGGTTGAGGCGTTTTCTCCCTCTTGTATCCTCTCCAACGTTTCAAGCAACCACAATGTATGCAACTTTAGCATAATGTTAGCTCAAGCATCAACACTTGGATGTGTACATTGACATAAATGTAGTTGCCTAATTCACAGGTAGAACCATCCACTTCAGCTCCTGAATAGTGGGCAACACATTGTACAACTTTTTGCAAGTTTGGTGCCCTCCCACAAACATTTGGAGACAATGTTCATAGAAGCAATAGCTATCAAACTCGGCACCCAACAACAATTAAATTTCAAAGTCAAGAAAGATACCAGACTCATTGACTCCAATTTTTGTAAAAAATTAAGGGGACAACAGTAATGCAAAATTTGGTAAGCAAGTAGGATTGCTAAGGAAGTGAATAATTCTTTCAAAAACCTTCTTCAACCCAAGAATCAGCCCACGGCTAGTGATACTCATTGCTCTGCAAATCTTCCAACACTGGCTTTGGAGGCACCTCCCTTGATCCCATCACTAATTTGTAGAGCTCAAAGGATGGTTCATTTGCCTCCTCAATGTTGGTGTAACAGGCAATGATGACTGTTATCTGCTTGCCTCCTACACCAAGGATGCAGCGTTGTCGATATGATCGCACCCATGCCTCCAACTATTGCAACCATCTTCTCCTTGCCAAAGAAGAGAAGCAACTTCACTTGGCTGACTGTATCATCAAGACCTACCACAAACTCAAGTACTGGCTATACATTTGCTCCAACTTGCCTCTAGACCTGATCATTACCTGTAGCTAGCATGAGCATGCACTTATGCTCATGCTTATGCTTCTCTTTCCCCCTTCTCTATTTCCCCCTTCTCTCATTCTCTATTTTCGCATAAGCTCATGCTTATGCTTATGCATGAGCATGAGCTTATGCTCATGCTTATGCTTCTCTTTCCCCCTTCTCTCTTTCCCCCTTCTCTCATTCTCTATTTCTGCATAAGCTCATGCTCATGCATAAGCATAAGCATGAGCTTATGCTTATGCTTATGCTTAAGAATAAGCATAAGCATAAGCTCATGCTTATGCGCATGCATGAGCATGAGCTTATGCTCATGCTTATGCTTCTCTCTTTCCCCCTTCTCTCGTTCTCTATTTCTGCATAAGCTCATGCATAAACATAAGCATAAGCTCATGCTTATGCTCATGCATGAGCATGAGCTTATGCTCATGCTTATGCTTCTCTCTTTCCCCCTTCTCTCATTCTCTATTTCTGCATAAGCTCATGCTCATGCATAAGCATAAGCATGAGCTTAAGCATAAGCATAAGCTCATGCTTATGCTCATGCATGAGCATGAGCTTATGCTCATGCTTATGCTTCTCTCTTTCCCCCTTCTCTATTTCCCCCTTCTCTCATTCTCTATTTCCACATAATGTGGTTATGCTTCTCTCTTTCCCCCTTCTCTATTTCCTCTAACTCTTATTCTCTATTTCCGCATAAGCATAAGCTCATGCTTATGCTTATGCATGAGCATGAGCTTATGCTCATGCTTATGCTTCTCTCTTTTCCCCTTCTCTCATTCCTCTAACTCTTATTCTCTATTCTGCATAAGCTCATGCTTATGCTCATGCATGAGCATGAGCTTATGCTCATGCTTATGCTTCTCTCTTTCCCCCTTCTCTCATTCTCTATTTCTACATAAGCTCATGCATAAGCATAAGCATGTGCTCATGCCTATGCTTATACTAGTAAGCATAAGCATGAGCTCATGCTTATGCTTATGCTAGCATCAACATGCATGAGCTCATGCTTATGCTTATGCATGAGCTCATGCTTATGCTTATGCTAGCATGAGCATAAGCTCATGCTTATGCTTCTCTTTTTCCCCCTTCTCTATTTCCCCCTTCTCTCATTCTCTATTTTTGCATAAGCATAAGCATGAGCTTATGCTTATGCTGCATAAGCATAAGCTCATGCTTATGCTTATGCTGCATAAGCATAAGCTCATGCTTATGCTTATGCATGAGCATGAGCTTATGCTCATGCTTATGCTTATGCATGAGCATGAGCTTATGCTCATGCTTATGCTTCTCTCTTTTCCCCTTCTCTCATTCTTGGAACTCTTATTCTCTATTTCTGCATAAGCTCATGCATAAGCATAAGCATGAGCTTATGTTCATGCTTATGCTTCTCTCTTTCCCCCTTCTCTATTTCCTCTAACTCTTATTCTCTATTTCCGCATGAGCATAAGCATGAGCATGAGCTTATGCTCATGCTCATGCTTCTCTCTTTTCCCCTTCTCTCATTCCTCTAACTCTTATTCTCTATTTCTGCATAAGCTCATGCTTATGCTCATGCATGAGCATGAGCTTATGCTCATGCTTATGCTTCTCTCTTTCCCCCTTCTCTCATTCTCTATTTCTACATAAGCTCATGCATAAGCATAAGCATGTGCTCATGCCTATGCTTATACTAGTAAGCATAAGCATGAGCTCATGCTTATGCTTATGCTAGCATCAGCATAAGCTCATGCTTATGCTTATGCATGAGCTCATGCTTATGCTTATGCTAGCATCAGCATAAGCTCATGCTTATGCTTCTCTTTTTCCCCTTTCTCTATTTCCCCCTTCTCTCATTCTCTATTTTTGCATAAGCATAAGCATGAGCTTATGCTTATGCTGCATAAGCATAAGCTCATGCTTATGCTTATGCATGAGCATGAGCTTATGCTCATGCTTATGCTTCTCTCTTTTCCCCTTCTCTCATTCCTGGAACTCTTATTCTCTATTTCTGCATAAGCTCATGCATAAGCATAAGCATGAGCTTATGTTCATGCTTATGCTTCTCTCTTTCCCCCTTCTCTATTTCCTCTAACTCTTATTCTCTATTTTCGCATAAGCATAAGCATGAGCATGAGCTTATGCTCATGCTTATGCTTCTCTCTTTCCCCCTTCTCTTATTCTCTTATTCTCTCTAACTCATTCTCTATTTCTCTCTTCTTCCTCTTCTCCTCCCCCTTCTCTTTTCCCCCTTCTCTTTTCCCTCTAAAATCCTCTTCTTTCCCTCTTTTCTTTCCCTCTTCTTTCATTTCCCTCTTCTTTTTCTTTGCCTATGCCTATGCTTATGTTTGTTTTTTTGTTTTTTGTTTTCGTGTTTGTGTCTATGTTAGACATGGGATCACGTCACTCATCCGATGAGCACGGACAGCCTCGCAGGAGAAGAGCTCATGATCTTTATGCTCTAGAGGACTTTGATTCCTCTCAAGCGACTACCCCGAGGACTACCCCTGGTCCAACTCCTCTCGGACCTATCACTACGACTACTCCTCTTCCATGTAGCACTACAACTACCCCTCGGGAAACTCCTTTGCTAGCGGCACATGGCTTTGTCAGGAGTCCCGACAAGTTTGTAGCACAGATGAGCAATGAGGAGGCAGTGAGATTCTTCTCTCTGCTATCTCAGAGGACCTCAGCAATTCCCTCCCCTACGCGGACGATTGGGCGTACTGCCCAACCGTCCCCTCGTGCCCCTTCAACCGTAGGGTCATGACCTACACATGCCTCTCATAAGGAAAGGAGAGTAGGAAGGGTAGCTCATGTTGTGCTGACTCGGGAGATGTAGACGAGTCAGCACGCTCACATTCCTACAGGTCTCCACTTGGTCTGGAGACACAGTATCAGTCAGGTCCATTTTCCTCTCCTACTCCCATTGCTACTCCTCGCTCCGAAAGTGCTAGCCTAGCTTCCACTCCTTCTGGCTCTGCTACCGTCAGTCCTCCTTACTCATCAGGGGATCTCTCCTATTAAATCACAGCTGCCGGAGAGATAATAGAAGATAGAAAGGGCAAAGAAGTGATGGCCACCATGAGGAGGTTGATGAGTCATCACTTCAAGAGCGGCATTGCTACTGATTGGTGGTATCAAGATGGTCAAAAGAAGCAGGCAGTCATCGATGAGTTAAAACGAAGATACCCTAACCCGCCAAATTGGGAATTTAATGACGATTATATGCGAGAGCATATGGGTTTGGTCTTGAAGCATCGTAGATCAACCTTGCATACTTCCATCACAAAGGGGTTGGCTAAACCCAACTAGGCAGACAAAGCTGATTGGAAGTTCTTCAAGAAACAAAATAGGGACCATCCCGAATTGTTCAAGGGTCAGAGGAGGGCTATGAAGAGACGGCTGGATGTCATAGGTACTTCGCACTTTGGTGCAGGCAGACGGTTGGCGTTCGAGGCAACTGTGGTAAGTCTACTTCTTCTCATTTAATGTATCGTTCTATTTGTTTTGCTACATATTACATGCACTTTAGCTAACTCTAACTCTCGTAAATTGGATCCACAGCAAGCTGTGATGGGTCATCTTCCTACAGATGCAGAGACGCGACGTGCATTTCAGATAGGAACAAAGCTGTGGTTTATTGAGCAAGAGGCAATGGGAGCGACGGTCGATTGGACTGAGGTGGCTGCTCGCACGGTATTAGTTTACTCCTACTTATAATCTTACTTTTTAAATTATTTTATTCTTTAAGTTCCAATCTAATTTTCGATTTATATGGTTCACTCTTAGGGTCAAAGCTCAAGCGTCCCATCATCGGAGACGAGCGATCAATAGGGCCAAGAATCAAATGCACGTGATGAGGATGAGGGAGAAGACGTAGCTGGCGAGGACCAAGGAACAGGCCAACAAGACGAGGATGATTGAGTAGTAATGGTAGTAGTGGTAGTAGCATTTTCTTCGCCTTGTATGTCATTTCGTATATCTGCTCGTTTGAGCAATTTCGTATCGCCCTTTCGAAAGGGTAATTTTGTTATAAACAATGTTGTATATGTCCATCATATATATGCTTTTGTTGCTCATCATTTCACAAGAGCGATTTTGTATCACCCTTTTTGCAAGGGAAATTTTGTTATAAAAAAACTTTGTTTTGTAATTACCAAAAAAAAAAGGATTAGTGGGGCTAAATAGGGCCATAGCAAGCCCTGTTTAGCCCCACTAACCCTTTTT